>NC_069504.1:690335108-690635108 GCF_027579735.1 Bombina bombina | reverse complement strand
GGCATTTAGCGATGCAGGGGGGACATGGATTCGCTATAGCAAATCATGTCCACCGGGGTATGATAAATCTATCTCAAACTATCTATGACAAATCATTAGGAAAATTGACAAACCATTGATTTTGTATGTATTTACAACAGCCACCGAACACACAAATTGAGAGGGAAAATTGAGGTAATAGACCAGGACAACATGGGTGCCCTATTCAGTAGCAGAAAGCTAGTGATGCTATCTGAAAAATAAATGAATAATTTCTACATTAAAACTAAACTGAGAGATGCTTTGCTGTGATTTGAAACATTAGCATGCTGTACATAAATAATAGAAATATCTGTTGCTGAAAAACTCCCAAAAAATAATTGTGAACTAGTTTGCATAGCTCTTCTGATGGAGTAGAACAGACTCACACAAATATTATACATTACACATACTACTAAGACAGTACAATTGCTTGTACTTTTATATATGGCCTTGTTCACCTCAAAATGATAAAACCTAAAAAGTGCATGAATATAAACACTGCTTCAAAGGAAATTGTGAGATTCTGCCAGACATAAAAATAAACAATAAACCCTGAGTGACTCATTTAGCAGTATCTGTGTACTTTGCTCTACCCTTCTATTTCATATTGTAGAGCAAAAATGTCTAAAGAGTTTAAGTAAAGAAGGCCACAGGCAGGATATTGATTGGTGAGTGTCAATAAACTGAATGAAACTGAGGCAGGGTAACCTAAGGAAGGTTTTTATTTGTTTTGCATAAAACCTCAGCGGAGTGAGTGGGTTGAAGAAACATTCTCCCATAAATACCAAGTATCATTCAGCACATGTGGGTGTGAACTGTCATATTAGCTATACCTGTTATTGTTTAAGGAGTGTAGAATAATACTACAAGCTTGACGTGTTGGCAGCTGTACAATGTGCTGGAGTTCCCAAAATATTTAATTATCCTGACTTATTAAGTAATAACAGAAATCCCTTCCTTTTGAATGAGAGTTACACGTGGCAGACTTTTTTTTTAAAGGCAGAATAAAGAGCTAATATCAGGTACCAACTTGTCAAGTAATATGTTGCAGCTGTCTAATTCCCAATCAGTTGTTTTAAATAAATATGTTTTACTTTAATTTGAAACAACAAGGCAACAACCTTTTTTAACGGCTTGCATTTGCAAATGCTTATTTTGGGTATCCATGTACAACATTTTCTATAGCTATTTAAAAAAAGAACTAATGGGGGCCAAAATAATTTTGTATGTAAATAACATTTTTTTTCATACTAATTAAAACAGGGATAAAGGGACAGTCTACACCAGAATTTGTATTGTTTTAAAAGATAGATAATCCCTTTATTACCCATTCCCCAGCTTTGCATAACCAACACAGTTATATTAATATACTTTTAACCTCTGTGATTATCTTGTAGCTGAGCCTCTGCAAACTGCCCCTTTATTTCAGTTCTTTTGACAGATTTGCAGTTTAGCCAATCAGTGCCTGCTCCCAGATAACTTCACGTGCACAAGCACAGTGTTATCTATATGAAATACATGAACTAACACCCTCTAGTGGTGAAAAACTGTTAAAATGTATTATGAAAAGAGGTGGCCTTCAAGGTCTAAGAAATTAGCATATGAACCTCCTAGGTTAAGCTTTCAACTAAGAATACCAAGAGAACAAAGCAAAATTGGTGATAAAAGTAAATTGGAAATTTTTTAAAATTACATGCCCTATCTGAATCATGAAAGTTTATTTTGGCCTAGACTAGATTTATCAAGCTACGTATGGTCTAAAGACCGCTGCTCCATGACTTCTCCACCTGCTCTGAGGCAGCGGACAGAAATAAACCTGATCGAAGACGATTGGGTGGATTGACACCCCCTGCTAGCGGCTGATTGGCTGCAAATCTGCAGGGGGCGGCATTGCTCCAGCAGTTCACAAGAACTGCTGGTGCAATGATAAATGCCATCAGCGTATGCTGTAGGCATTTATTGATGTGTGGCGGACATGATACGCTACATCATATCATGTCCGCTCGCACATTAATAAATATACCCCAGCAATTGTAAAAAAAAGGTTTCCCATTTGCTTCTATTATCAAATGTGCTTTGTTCCTATTGTATCTTTGTTGAAGAGATACCTAGGTAGGTGTCTGGAGCATAACATGTCAGGAAATAGTGCTGCCACCTAGTGCTCTTGCAAATGAATAACATTCTTGTGAAAATGCTGCCATAATAGTGCTCCAGACACGTGCAGGCTTCTGAGCTTACATCCCTGCTTTTAACCTGCTTTTAAAAAGAACAAAGAAAATGTAATAATAGAAGTAAAAAAGAAAGTTGTTTAAAATTACATCCTCTATCTCAGCTAACCTTAGCACCCCTGATGTTTTGGAACTACAATTCCCATGATGCACAACTAGACTGCAGAGTGCCTAAGCATCATGTAGTTTCAGAATATGTGGGGTGCCAAGGTTATTCATCACTGCTTTATCTGAATCATGAAAGAAAAACTTTGGGTTTTGTGTCCCTTTAATTTCTCTTCCTCTTTACTCTCGTTATTCTTTTTATGCTTACCATTACATTCTATTTCCCACTTACCTAATTTGGTATTATATATATACTAGTCCTAAAGCCTGTGTACACGGGCCATTTTTTGCAGTACAGCGGTCCCACCCCTTGCTCTCTCTCTCTATCCCCCCTCTCTTTTGCTCTCTCTCTTTCTCCCCTCACTTTTGCTCTCGCTCTCTCTCCCCTCTCTTTTGCTCGCTCTCCCCTCTCTTTTACTCTCTATCTCCCCTCTCTCTTTTGCTCTCTCTCTCCCCCTCTCTTTTGCTCTCTCTCTCTTCCCCCTCTCTTTTGCTCTCTCTCTCTCCTCCCTGTCTTTTGCTCTCTCTCCCCCTCTTTTGCTCTCTCTCTTCCCCCCTCTCCTTTGCTCTCTCTCTCCCCCCTCTCTTTTGCTCTCTCTCTTCACCCTCTCTTTTGCTCTCTCTCTCCCCCCTCTCTTTTGCTCTCTCTCTTCCCCCTGTCTTTTGCTCTCTCTTTTGTGCTCTCTCCCCCTCTCTTTTGTGCTCTCTCCCCCTCTCTTTTGTGCTCTCTCCCCCTCTCTTTTGTGCTCTATCCCCCCTCTCTTTTGTGCTCTCTTCCCCTTCTCTTTTGTGCTCTCTCTCCCCCCTCTCTTTTGTGTTCTCTCCCCCTCTCGTTTGTGCTTTCTTCCCCTTCTCTTTTGTGCTCTCTCTCCCCCCTCTCTTTTGTGTTCTCTCCCCCTCTCTTTTGTGCTCTCTCCCCCCTCTCTTTTGTGCTCTCTCCCCCCTCTCTTTTGCGCTCTCTTCCCCTCTCTTTTGTGCTCTCTCCCCCCTCTCTTTTGTGCTCTCTCCCCCCCTCTCTTTTGTGCTCTCTCCCTGGCCTTTTATTATATAGGATATGATATTATGTAATAAGTACACAATGGGTACATTCATTACAAACATCAATTAAACTAAACTTAGGCCTTACAGTGCAGAATTATGTAACATTATTAGTGACAGCTTGAATAAACAAAATATTACAGATTTTAGCCCTTAAACTAACCTTGTTTTCTCTCCAGGCTCTTCTGATCAGATCTTCTTTTCAAAAGCATTTCGCTATGATTAGACAGCATGCCAGATCTTGCTATTGACCTAAATGTAGCTCACTACCAGACCAGAGTGGAAGCAAACTACATTTAGTTCAATAGCGCAATTAGACAGAGCGCCCGCAAACTGCTTTTGTAAAGTAGACCTGATGACAAGAGCCTGGAGATGAAACAAGTTAAGTGTAACTTTGGGGGCTAAAATCTCTCAAATCTTTTGTTTTTCAAGCTCTCCCTAAGATAATGTTACATAATTATGTAACATTCTTTCTTACGTTTACTGTCCCTTTAAAGGTGTTACTCTTTTTCTAAAAAAACTTCAACTTTATTGAGCCCTTTAATATACTTAATAAGTGTCTATCATATCACCACTTTTCATTTCTCCTCCAAGCTTTACTGTCATTGAGTCTTTTTTAGACCATGTACCATTTTATTAGCCCTTCTTTTATTAGATTACAGTTTATTTGTATCCTTCTGGGGGGCATTCTACTGGCATTCCTTGCCGCAGTACTGCATTGTTTAACAAATTTAAAATGATCTGAAATAATATTAATGTCACACACCTCTTGTGTATTAATCAGAAAAGTGTTATTGATTCTGTAATTTAACATTTGGATTTTTCTTTCTTAAATGCAAATTTTGCATTTTGTAATGTTATTTTTTTTATATTTTCAGGGAAGCTAGCGGTGTCAATAGACAAAATAAAGATAAAGGAGCTATTTGTGAACAATTGAATACACATAGTGCTAGATTACAAGTAGAGCACTAAATTATCGCACGCTCGCAAACAGACATATTTGCCTGTTTACAAACGTGCAATAAATAACCAGCCAACCAGAAATGTGTCTGGTTATTGCTGCCTGCGAGCTCGCAGTAGCAATTAGCGCTCAGAATATTAACCAGAGATATTTATATGTGTTAAATATATATGTTTATAATCATATACATATATATTTTAAACTGCTGCCCATCACTGCGCAACTTACCCCCTGCTGTGCTCGGTTCTCAGACGTGTCTCACGGCATGAGACCGTGGGGCATATGTATCAAGCTCCGTACGGAGCTTGATGCCCCGTGTTTCTGGCAAGCCTGCAGGCTCGCCAGAAACAGCAGTTATGAAGCAGCGGTCACAAAGACAGCTGCTCCATAACCTGTAAGCCTGCTCTGAGCAGGCGGACAGACATTGCCGGAAATCAACCCGATCGAGTACGATCGGGTTGATTGACACCCCCCCTATTGGCCGCGAGTCTGCAGGGGGCGTCGTTGCACCAGCAGCTCTTGTGAGCTGCTGGTGCAATGCTGAATACGGCGAGCGTATTGCTCGCCGTATTCAGCAAGGTCTGGCAGACCTGATCTGCAGTGTCGGATCAAGTACGCCAGACCTTCATACATATGCCCCCATGGCTCCCAATAGAGCCTATGGAAGTGCACTCTTGGAGTGCAATGCTTCCCAGCAATGTGAACACTCAACTTGCAATACCAGCGCACAGTAGCATGTGCTGGTATTACTCAGTGGATAAAGTGATAACATAGGGTAATGTTAATGTCAGCATAACAGGTCCTCAACTGGAGGGTGAACAAGTACCTCATAATAAACAATAGTGGCAGGACAGTCAACCAAACCCTCTCTTTAGTAGTGGGGCGAAGGCAGAAACACGGCAGGATAGGGAGCCAAACACAGTGCAGGAAGGCCATATATCAGATAGGATCCCTCAGCTGTAGAACAAAGGGAGTTGTTAGGGGGAAAGTAAACTGTGTTTTGTGAGTGTCAAAGATTCCGCACTTCTTGTGTGACACTGAACGTTTCTTCACTCCCTTTGTGGGTCATGCATCTGTTTCATGTTCCTCCATTCTCCAACCAGAATCTCAACCTGTGCCCGGTGGCCGGCCGCTCCATCACGGGCTTTGGCTGAGAGGAACTCCATATGTAAGTCCGTAGACCAAAAGGAGGTGTGACGTCTAAGCTGATTACAGGGGAGTATTGGTTCCCTAACAAAGCAGATGATTCCCTGCTGCATCGATAGCCCCTCCGTCCCTAGCGTGAGCTCTGCCTTGGGAAGGGTGGAGTATGCGCTGGTGTTTGAGGTGTCATGTGGCAAATCATTCTTCTTGTTATCTGCCATCTTGATCGCGCCATCAGTTTTCTTCTCTCTCACAGCCTTTATAATGTTAGAAAGATCTTCATAACCACGGCACATCCAATGTTCTAAATCCTCTAAAAGTGCTCGTATCTGGATAGAAAGGTCCTCCTCCATGTGTGGGTAGTTAGGACAATTTCCGCTTGAGCGTAGCTTCACCCTTTATTAAACGTAATAACTAGGTACCGCTCTGCCCAGTTAGCCCTCAAACCGGGAGAGGGGGGTAGATGGTTCTATGAAGTGGGCTGCAGCAGTCTGTCTTAGGCGATCATAATTATATCCTCCGCTTGATAGAGTCACTATGAAAATAGTATCTCCGGAATCAGGATTAACTCCTTGTGAGATAGACAAAATTATTATGCCCAAAGATGCAAATATAGTTAGAAAAGACGTTGGTTCTTCGAGT
Source organism: Bombina bombina (assembly GCF_027579735.1). NCBI lineage: Eukaryota > Metazoa > Chordata > Amphibia > Anura > Bombinatoridae > Bombina > Bombina bombina. The sequence goes on along the minus strand of NC_069504.1, from coordinate 690,628,970 downwards.
CAAAATCAGAGCTATGTAGTTATACGTCTTATCATGGCTGCAGCTTGGTCACGCCCCCCGTAATTTCCAATTTTAATGTGAACCACTATTGCTAATAAAGGGACATTAAAATAAAATAAATTATAGAAATAATGACATATTCAAAGCAAAAATACATCTGAGAATAATAGGTAGATGTATTTTTTAATTAAAATACACCTAGATTACGAGTTTTGCGTTCCAGTTTTAATGCTGAAAAAATGGCAATTTCTGCATAAAAACTGGAACGCAGCCATTATGAGTCGTGTCAGTATAGCTATACTACAAGCATTTTAGCCTGTAACGCGATGTTAGTCCAGCACTCAAAAAATTTATGTTTTTGCGTGGGATTTCCATAGCGCTGCCATTACAAGTTTTGCGGTGAGGCTAAAATGCTTGCATTACAGCCTATACCGACATGATCCATTCCGCAATCTGAGGCTAGTAGTTATGAGTTTTGTGCCACAAAACTGTTACACAAAACTCATAACTAAACTGTTACAAAGTACACTAACACCCATAAACTACCTATTAACCCCTATTCCGCCACCCTCCCGCATCGCAAACACTATAATAAAGTTATTAACCCCTAATCTGCCGCTCCCGACATCGCCACCACTAATTTTTTTTATTAACCCCTATTCCACCGCTCCCCAACATCGTCACCACTATAATAAAGTTATAAACCCCTATTCCCCCGCACCCCAACATCGCCCACACTATAATAAAGATATTAACCCCTATTCCGCCGCTCCCCAACATCGCCGCCAATAAATAAAGTTATTAACCCCTAAACCTTTGGCCTCCCACATCACCATCACTAAATAAACCTATTAACCCCTAAACCGTCAGCCCCCCACATCACAAAAAACTAAATTAAACTATTAACCCCTAAACCTAACAACCCCCTTACTTTACATTTAAATTACAAGATTCCTATTTTAAAATAAATAAAAACTTACCTGGGAAATTTAAAAAAAACCTAAGTTTAAACTATATATTAAACTAATATGACTATTATACTAAAATTAAAATAACTATGAATACAATAAATTAAATTACACATTAAAAACACTAATAAAAAATAAATAAATCTGCAATTAATAAAAATAAAAAACACTAAATTACAAAAAATAACAAACAAAATTATCCAAAATAAAAACAATTACAACTAATCTAATAGCCCTATAAAAAAGCCCCTCCCCCCCAAAAAAACAACAGTAGCCTACAATAAACTACCAATAGCCCTTAAAAGTGCCTTTTGTAGGACATTGCTCTGAAGAAATCAGCTCTTTTCGCTGTAAAAAAATACAAAGACCCCCCCACAGTTAAACCCACCACCCAACCAACCCCCCAAAATAAAAAAATCCTAACTCTAAAAAAAACCTAAGCTATGTCATGTGATATCTAGAACAGTGTCCTTTGGAAGTAGTTGTATAGACAATAGTATGTAATACTTAAATTGCAAAGTACTGTATAGGGTTAAAACGCCAATTAGGTTTTAGACCAATCACAGTCAAGTAAGTGATTTTTAAACTTACAGCGGTGTATGCTCAGAATAAGCTATGACTACGGCTACGACCGAAATGTGTAAGCTTAAAGGGACAGTCAAGTCCAAAAAAAACTTTCATTTTTCAAATAGGGCATGTAATTTTAAACAACTTTCCAATTTACTTTTATCAACAATTTTGCTTTGTTCTCTTGGTATTCTAGTTGAAAGCAAATCTAGGAAGACTCATATGATAATTTCTAAGCCCTTGAAGCCCGCCTCTATTTTATTTACTTTTCACAGCAGGGGAGAGCAAGCTCATGTAGGCCATATAGATAGCATTGTGATCACGCCCGTGGCTAGTGGCAGACACTGCACTGATTGGCTAAAATGCAACTATATGCAAAATAACTAAAAGTCATGTGATTAGGGGCGGTCAGGAGATGCTTAGATACAAGTTAGTCACAGAAGTAAAAAGTGTATTAATATAACAGTGTTGGTTTTGCAAAAAACTGGGGAATGGGTAATAAAGGGATTATCTATCTTTTTAAACAACAAAAATTCTGTGGTTGACTGTCCCTTTAACGTTTAGGCGCTTACAAACCTCTTTCTACCATGTTGATCGTTTATGCTTTTCAACATATTTTTTGGATTAAAGCATTGAACTTTTTATTTACTTTTTGGATTCTTGGACTCTTTTCTGTATTTTTATTAGATTAGGTGTAATTGTTTTTATTTTGGATAATTTCGCTTGTTATTTTTCATAATTTAGTGTTTGTTATTTTTTGTAATTTAGTGTTTGTTATTTTTGTAATTTAGTGTTTGTTATTTTTTGTAATTTAGTGTTTGTTATTTTTTGTAATTTAGTGTTTGTTATTTTTTGTAACTTAGTGTTTGTTATTTTTTGTAATTTAGTGTTTGTTATTTTTGAAATTTAGTGTTTTTGATTTTTTGTTATTGTAGATTAAATTTTTTTAGTAGTGTTAGGTTTTTTTAATGTGTAATTTAATTTATTTAATTGATAGTTATTTTAATTTTAATCTAATAATAATAGTTTAATATATAGTTTAAACATAGTTTTTTTTATATAAATTTATGTAGGTATAGTTTTTTTTTAATAAATTTATGTAGGTATCGGCGATGTCGGAGGCAGCAGATGTCAGGATCGTAACTTGGAAGTGTCTGTTTATTTAAAATTTATCACCAATCACTTTTCAGCTTTCCCTTTAAATTCTTCCCGCCAGCAAAATTCATTGCTTAATATTCTGTTTTCTGCAATCAAGCAGTAAGCTACCTACCTGAGCTAAAAATTGTCTACCTCGATTTGCCTTTACTTTTTTTTCCCCATGGACATCAATGGGGTTACGTCACGGCGATCGCCATTCCGCACTTCAGGAGTTAGTTTTTTTTCTAACACGCTCTCCCCATTGATATCTATGGGGAAAGCGTGCACAAGTACGTATTCTCAGCCCCTGGGTTTTGTGTGGTATGGAGCTCATCGCAACCATATTGCACGCACAAGGTGGCTTTTTAAAACTTGTAATGGCAGCGCTATGGAGGGTGAAATAACACAACTTTTGTTGATTTCGTTTCTCACCCTCTATAGCGCAAAACTTGTAATCTAGGTGTTAGTTATTTTAAAAAGGGAGAAATAGCTGTACATTTGCAGTATCTACAAAGTATTGTGTGCTGCTGTGTTGAAATCTAGGTTTTCTTTATGTGAACTCTTCTGCTGAGGACAATTAGGAAGAGTTAAAGTAACTATTTAAACATTTAAAGTCCCCTCAACATTATCATATGTCCCACACACATTCTGCTAGATTACGAGTTTTGTCGGTAAAGCCGTGCGTTGCTAACAAGCCTTTTTTTTCAGCGCTCACTTTAAACAACGCTGGTATTACAAGTTTTCTTCAAGCCGGCGTTAGCCTCAGAAAAGTGAGCGTTGAGCAAAATTTAACTCCACATCTCACTGTAATACCAGCGTTGCTTACGGTAGCGGTAAGCTGGCAAAACATGCTCGTGCACAATTTCCCCATAGGAAACAATGGGGCTGAGCTGGCTGAAAAAAACCCTAACACCTGCAAAAAAGCAGCGTTCAGCTCCTAACGCAGCCCCATTGTTTCCTATGGGAAAATAAAAGTTATGTCTGCACCTAACACCCTAATATGAACCCTGAGTCTAAACACCCCTAATCTTACACTTATTAACCCCTAATCTGCCACCCCAGACATCGTCACCACCTGCATTATACTATTAACACCTAATCTGCTGCTCCGGACTCCACCGCCACCTACATTATACTAATAAACCCCTAATCTGCTGCCCCTAACATTGCCGAACCCTACATTATAGTTATTAACCCCTAATCTGCCCCCCCAACGTCGCCACAACTATATTAAATTTATTAACCCCTAATCTGCCGCCGCCAACGTCGCCGCCACTATAATAAATTTCTTAACCCCTAAACCTAAGTCTAACCCTAACCCCCCAACTTAAATATAATTTAAATAAATCTAAATAAAATAACTACAATTAAATAAATTATTCCTATTTAAAACTAAATACTTACCGATAAAATAAACCCTAAGCTAGCTACAATATAACTAATAGTTACATTGTAGCTAGCTTAGGATTTATATTTATTTTACAGGCAAGTTTGTATTTATTTTAACTAGGTACAATAGTTATTAAATAGTTATTAACTATTTAATAACTACCTAGCAAAAATAAGTACAAAATTACCTGTAAAATAAACCCTAACCTAAGTTACAATTACACCTAACACTGCACTATCATTACCTAATTACCTAAACTACCTACAATAAATTACAATTAAATGAAATAAACTAAATTACAAAAAAAACAAAACACTAAATTACAGAAAAAAAAAATAATTACAAGAATTTTTAAACTAATTACACCTAATCTAATCCCCCTAATAAAATAAAAAAGCCCCCCAAAATAATAAAATTTTCCTACTCTATACTAAATTACAAATAGCCCTTAAAAGGGCCTTTTGTGGGGCATTGCCCCAAAGTAATCAGCTCTTTTACCTGTAAAAAAATACAATACCCCCCCCAACATTACAACCCACACACCCCTACTCTAAAACCCACCCAATCCCCCTTAAAAAAACCTAACACTAACCCCCTGAAGATCACCCTACCTTGAGCCGTCTTCACCCAGCCGGGCACAAGTGGTTCTCCAGAGGGTCCGAAGTCTTCATCCGATCGGGGCAGAAGAGGTCCTCCAGACGGCAGAAGGCTTCATCCAGGCAGCATCTTGTATCTTCATTCATCCGGAGCGGAGCGGATTCATCTTCAATCCAGCCATCGCAGAGCTATCCTCTTCAAACGAAGTCCTAACGAAGAATGAAGTTTCCTTTAAATGACGTCATCCAAGATGGCGTCCCTTGAATTCCGATTGGCTGTTAGAATCCTATCAGCCAATCGGAATTAAGGTAGGAAAAATCCTATTGGCTGATGTAAACAGCCAATCGGATTGAAGTTCAATCCGATTGGCTGATCCAATCAGCCAATAGGATTGACATTGCATTCTATTGGCTGATTGGAACAGCCAATAGAATGTGAGGTCAATCCGATTGGCTGATTACATCAGCCAACATGATTTTTCCTACCTTAATTCCGATTGGCTGATAGGATTCTATCAGCCAATCGGAATTCAAGGGACGCTATCTTGGATGACGTCATTTAAAGGAACCTTCATTCTTTGTTAGGACTTCATTTGAAGAGGATGGCTCCGCGTCGGCTGGATTGAAGATGGATCCGCTCCGCTCCGGAAGGATGAAGATACAAGATTCCGCCTGGATGAAGCCTTCTGCCATCTGGAGGACCTCTTCTGCCCCGATCGGATGAAGACTTTGGACCCTCTGGAGAACCACTTGTGCCCGGCTGGGTGAAGATGGCTCAATGTAGGGTGATCTTTAGGGGGTTAGTGTTAGTTTTTTTTAAGGGGGGATTGGGTGGGTTTTAGAGTAGGGGTGTGTGGGTGGTGGGTTGTAATGTCGGGGGGGGTATTGTATTTTTTTTTAACAGGTAAAAGAGCTGATTACTTTGGGGCAATGCCCCGCAAAAGGCCCTTTTAAGGGCTATTTGTTATTTAGTATAGAGTAGGGAAATTTTTATTTTATTAGAGGGATTAGATTAGGTGTAATTAGTTTAAAAATTCTTGTAATTCTTTTTTTTTCTGTAAGTTAGTGGGTTTTTTTCCGTAATTTAGTTTATTTAATTTAATTGTAATTAATTGTAGGTAGTTTAGGTAATTGGATTAATGATAGTGTAGTGGTAGGTGTAATTGTAACTTAGGTTAGGGTTTATTTTACAGGTAATTTTGTACTTATTTTTGCTAGGTAGTTATTAAATAGTTAATAACTATTTAATAACTATCGTACCTAGTTAAAATAAATACAAAGTTGCCTGTAAAATAAATATAAATCCTAAGCTAGCTACAATGTAACTATTAGTTATATTGTAGCTAGCTTAGGGTTTATTTTATCGGTAAGTATTTAGTTTTAAAGGGAACCATAAAACCTACTAAAATTCCTTAAAACTAACTTCTACTAAATAATAAAAAACAACTAAGCATAGATGTCTATGCTGGCTGTTCAGCTTACCGCAAACAATTCAAGTAGAGTGATTTAAATTATAGTGTTGATCCAGAGATTCATGCTGCTATGTATGCCGCCATATTGTACACACAGCAGTCATGGGATGCGCACAGCATATTATTCTGTTATTTATGTTTGCTTAGATAGAATACTCACTGTGATGCAGATGCAGAGCATGTGCTGCAGTGTCTGTTGAGAAAAATGTAATCTGTGGAAATGCATTAGTTTTCTACATATTATTCAAAATAAAAGGGCCAGTGTAGATACATGATACTATAAGCTCATACAACTTACAATAGGAAATAAGCAATCATCAGTTCTGCCTAAGTGCCTATCTGTGCCATAATTAGCTTTGTAAAACATGGAATTAACAAAAAAAATAAAGCATTGTACATAAACAAAAAAATATTTACTTTAAATGTGCAGCTTACTATCGCCTAGATTTAGAGTTCTGCGTTAGCAGTCAAAAGCAGCGTTAAGGGGTCCTAACGCTGCTTTTTACCCCCCGCTGGTATTTAGAGTCAGTCAGGAAAGGGTCTAATGCTCACTTCCAAGCCGCGACTTTTCCATACCGCAGATCCCCTTACGCCATTTGTGTATCCTATCTTTTCAATGGGATCTTCCTAACGCCGGTATTTAGAGTCTTGGCTGAAGTGAGCATTAGACCCTCTACCGACAAGACTCCAGCCGCTGAAAAAAGTCAGTAGTTAAGAGCTTTCTGGGCTAATGCCGGTTTATAAACCTCTTAACTACTGTGCTCTAAAGTACACTAACACCCATAAACTACCTAAGTACCCCTAAACCGAGGTCCCCCCACATCGCCGCCACTATAATAACATTTTTTAACCCCTAATCTGTCGAACGCACACCGCCGCCACCTACATTATCCCTATGTACCCCTAATCTGCTGCCCCTAACATCGCCAACACCTACATAATATTTATTAACCCCTAATCTCCCCCCCCCCAACGTCGCAGCTACCTACCTACACTTATTAACCCCTAATCTGCTGACCGGACCTCGCTGCCACTCTAATAAATGTGTTAACCCCTAAACCGCCTTACTCCCGCCTCTCAAACCCTATAATAAATAGTATTAACCCCTAATCTGCCCTCCCTAACATTGCTGACACCTAACTTCAAGTATTAACCCCTAATCTGCAGACCGGACCTCGCCGCTACTCTAATAAATGTATTAACCCCTAAAGCTAAGTCTAACCCTAACACCCCCCTAAGTTAAATATAATTTTAATCTAACGAAATAAATTAAATCTTATTAACTAAAGTATTCCTATTTAAAGCTAAATACTTACCTGTAAAATAAACCCTAATATAGCTACAATATAACGAATAATTATATTGTAGCTATTATATTGTAGCTGTTCCGATCAGCCAATAGAATGCAAGCTCAATCTGATTGGCTGATTGGATCAGGCATTCCGATTGAACTTGAGTCTGATTGGCTGATTCAATCAGCCAATCAGATTTTTCCTACCTTAATTTCGATTGGCTGATAGACTCCTATCAGCCAATCGGAATTGGAGGGACGCCATCTTGGATGACGTCACTTAAAGGAACCTTCATTCGTCGGTAGTCGTCGGTTGAAGAGGATGTTCCGCACCGGAGGTCTTGAAGATGGAGCCGCTCCTCGTCGGATGGATGAAGATAGAAGATGTCGCTTGGATGAAGATGTTTGCCGGTCCGGATGTCCTCTTCTGCCCGGATAGGATGAAGACTTCTGCCGCTCCGGATGTCTTCTTTTGGTCCATCGGTGCTCGGCTGAGTGAAGACGACTCAAGGTAGGGAGATCTTCAGGGGGGTAGTGTTAGGTTTATTTAAGGGGGGTTTGGGTTAGAGTAGGGGTATGTGGGTGGTGGGTTGTAATTTTGGGGGGTGGTATTGTGTTTTTTACAGGCAAAAGAGCTGATTTATTTGGGGCATGCCCCGCAAAAAGCCCTTTTAAGGGCTGGTAAGGTAATAGAGCTGTTAACTATTTTAATTTAGATTAGGGTAGGTAATTTTTTTATTTTGTGGACTTTGTTATTTTATTAGGGGGCTTAGAGTAGGTGTAATTAGCTTAAAATTCTTGTAATCTTTTTTTATTTTTTGTAATTTTGTTTAGTTTATTTAATTGTAGGTACTTGTAGTTAATTGATTTAATTTATTTATTGATAGTGTAGTGTTAGGTTTAATTGTAACTTAGGTTAGGATTTATTTTACAGGTCATTTTGTACTTATTTTAACTAGGTAGCTATTAAATAGTTAATAACTATTTAATAGCTATCGTACCTAGTTAAAATAAATACAAAGTTGCCTGTAAAATAAATATAAATCCTAAAATAGCTACAATATAATTATTTGTTATATTTTAGCTATATTAGAGTTTATTTTACAGGTATGTATTTAGCTTTAAATAGGAATACTTTAGTTAATAATATTTAATTTATTTCGTTAGATTAAAATTATATTTAATTTAGGGGGGTGTTAGGGTTAGGGTTAGACTTAGCTTTAGGGGTTAATACATTTATTAGAGTAGCGGCGAGGTCCGGTCGGCAGATTAGGGGTTAATACTTGAAGTTAGGTGTCGGCGATGTTAGGGAGGGCAGATTAGGGGTTAATACTATTTATTATAGGGTTTGCGAGGCGGGAGTGCGGCGGTTTAGGGGTTAATACATTTATTATAGTGGCGGCGAGGTCCGGTCGGCAGATTAGGGGTTAATAAGTGTATGTAAGGTAGCAGCAACGTTGGGAGGGCAGATTAGGGGTTAATAAATATACTATATGTGTCGGCGGTGTTGTGGGCAGCAGATATGGGGTACATAGGTATAATGTAGGTTGCGGCGATGTCCGGAGCGGCAGATTAGGGGTTAATAGTATAATGCAGGTGTCAGCGATAGCGGGGGCGGCAGATTAGGGGTTAATAAGTGTAAGGTTAGGGGTGTTTAGACTCGGGGTTCATGTTAGGGTGTTAGGTGCAGACTTAGAAAGTGTTTCCACATAGGAAACAATGGGGCTGCGTTGGGAGCTTAACGCTGCTTTTTTTCAGGTGTTAGGTTTTTTTTCATCCCAAACTGCCCGATTGTTTCCTATGGGGGAATCGTGCACGAGCACGTTTTCATAGCTTACCGCTACCGTAAGCAACGCTGGTATTGAGAGTTGAAGTGGCGGTAAATATGCCTCCACGCTCCGTTTTTGGAGCCTAACGCAGCCCTTCAGAGAACTCTCAATACCAGCGTTATTTAAAAGGTGCGGGGAAAAATAAACACGCGTAGCTAACGCACCCCTTTGGCTGCAAAACTCTAAATCTAGCCGTATGTTTTTTGTATGTCCATGCAATTTCCAACTGCTCCCTCAATGCAAAAAAAATCTCATCTGAAGTAAAATACTTTTTAAATGAAGTGTTTAAAATTAATTTTGAATTGTAAATATTATATTGGTTAATATTCAAAGGGGAACCAGATTCTACTATTTATGTAATTACACTGTAAAATAGCAGCCCTACTCCGTTTTTTTTACCTGTTTGCTGCCACTGCAGTGATTTATTTTCAGCTGTCACAGACACAAAGCAGAGGTAGAGCCTAAGGAGTTCTAAAACAAATAGCTGTGCACGGGCTTAGATCTGCCCAGAGCAATTCACACTTCAGCTGTGATATCCTTGCCCCTTCCCCCCATAGCATGCACAGTGAGTGCAGAGATCAAAAGAACAAGAGAATCTGAGAGCGAGCAGGGAGCAGTGCAACAAATTTATAACTTTTCACAAACTGGGGCTTGGCTGTATTAAAACAGACACTAAATAATAAAAAAACAAATACAAATATTCTGAAATAGAAAAAAATATCCAGATGGAAAATATGAATTAACATTGTGGAATGAGTCAAAAAAATCCTTTTAGTGTACACACATGTTTTAAACTTCCTGTCCTGAGCGTGTATGTATGAATGCTCTGAGGACAGAGCGGAAGAGAGGGAGCCAGATTATATGTTTATAATTGTAAACTAACCACAGAAATGATTACATTTTAAGATATATATTTATCAGATTTGTTTAGGAAGTCTTTAAGACCGTTTTGCACAATACAACTTTTGACATAAGTAACTGTGTACAACTTTCTCATCAGACACTGCAGGGCACGCTCTGCATCACAGAGAGAGCACTGCAGAATCAGATGTGTTTCCTCTAAGCATATATAAGAATAATATGCCGTGCACCTCACGTCACTGCTGTGTGGCAACGTGCGTTACAATATGGTGGCATACATAGCAGTATCAAGCTCTGGATCACCATTGTAATTGAAATTATTTATTTGAACAGGTTGGGGTAAGATGAAAAAAACACATAGACATCCATGTTTTCTTGGGGGTTCTTTTGCTCATAAGTTAGTTTTAAGAAGTTTTAGCAGACAGGTGTTATGAGTCCCTTTAAATAGGATTAATTTATTTAATTATGTTAAATTAATTTCGTTTAATTTAAATTATATTTAAGTTAGGGGGGTGTTAGGGTTAGGGTTAGACTTAGGTTTAGGGGTTAATAACTTTATTATAGTGGCGGCGACGTTGGCGGCGGCAGATTAGGGGTTAATAAATTTAATATAGTTGCGGCGACGTTGGGGGGGCAGATTAAGGGTTACTAACTATAATGTAGGGTTCGGCGATGTTAGGGGCAGCAGATTAGGGGGTCATAGGTATAATGTAGGTGGCGGCGATGTCCGGTCGGCAGATTAGGGGTTTAAAAAATTTATTTTGATGTGTTTGTGATGTGGGGGGAACCTCGGTTTAGGGGTTAATAGGTAGTTTAACTACTGACTTTTAAATGCGGTAGGAGTCTTGGAGGTAGAGGCTGTACCGCTCACTTCTTCCAAGACTTGTATTACCGGCGTTAGGAAAATCTCATTAAAAAGATAGGATACTCAATTGACGTAAGGGGATTTGCGGTATGGAAAAGTCGGGGAAGAAAAGTGAGCGATACACCTGTACCTGCCAAACTTGTAATACCAGCGGGCATTAAAAAGCAGCGTTAGGACCCCTTAACGCTGCTTTTTAAGGCTGACGCCAAACTCGTAATCTAGCCGATTGTTTGCACACTTATCTACCCCTAATTGTCCTGAGCAGAAAAGGTCAGATAAGGAAAGCCTAGGTTTCAACATGGCAGTACCATTAGTTTATAGCAACTCAGAGGAAATGGAAAGCCTGCATATTTTCAGGGTTTGATTAGAGGAAAGGGGGCAAAATAAATAAATAAAATATATTGTAATGTTGTTTTACTACCATTAATAATGAAAGTATATTGCAATGGTGTTTTAATACACAAAATAAAAATTGTTATATTCCAATCTTAACATGATTAAAGGGCCACTAAAATCAAAAGTAAAGTTTCATGATTTAGAAAGAGCATGCAAAGCTGTCATATAATCCAGGGGGGGCAATTTGATAAACTTTTAAATTTGCTAGAAAATATTCTACTGTTCATTTCAAATTATAAGTGATTTTACATTGTCTTTTTATTGTGTATTTGGCAATTATTTATTTAGTGCTCCTTTACTACCCCTTTAAGATAGATACATTTGTGTCAGTGCAGTGTGATCAAAAGGGCAAACATTGCTAAAAAAAAATAATTTCCTGTATTTGGGGAATCTTACATTGCGTAATCCAATCATTTGATTTTATGAGTAATGTCGATTGCTTCTAGGATTTTTATTTTCCCCATATGTTATTACGTGTGTTAAAAATATAACCACAACAACATCCTCTACTAATCATTCAGCCAGCGTTGCCATTCACTGATTTATATTTTGACATTATCATAATACATTTTATCTTGTTAAAGGAACTATGTATGTAAGCACATCCTGTGTGTTCTCCATTTGATGTCTGAAGAAAATATTTTCTAAATATATTGTTTATGAAATATATTGTTTATCACTAACCCTTACCTTTTGCTGCTTGTTTCTATGGCCTCCGTATCCTTGTTATGGTTTGTTAGCTTCCCTAACAGACTCTCAGAAACTTTCTATACAAGAGGATTGACAAACCACAGATTAAGTCAAACTTCAGGCACAGTAACAAAGGGGTAGATTTATCAAACGCCGGATGTTGTTTTCTACGCCCGAGGTTTCTGGCTCGCCCGAAACCTAAATTAAGAAACAGCGGTTGTAAGACCGCTGCTCCTTAACTTGTCCACCACCTTTTAAGGTGTGGACTGCAATCATTCCGATCAGATACAATCAGGATGATTGACACCCAATTGACCGAGATTGTGCAGGGAAAATCAAAGTAACAACTATAATAATGAGAGAAACTCTACACACAAAAATCAAGGTAATCAGGGGAATTGGAATTACCACAATAGTGGGTATAACAGTAGACTACCATGAACACAGCACCACAGAGGTCTGAGGGGAATCAGAACATTAGTTCTTGGAATAGACAACCATATAATGATAGAGATTTTAGGAGACCCCAACAGCACCAGAATTAAAATAATCCAAATTATATTCCGATTTAGAACAGATTTCAGGTATTTAATTCAGTCCCCAATAGTGAGCCAAATGACAGTCATAGAGAGAGACCATTTCCAGATAAGTCAGAGAATAATCCCTCAACCTCCAATGAGGTTTTTTAGAGACTCACACCTGACCCCCTTATGGAGGAGACAACCCCACAAACTTTGAATAAAAAAAGAGACCTGTCCCAAACGGGGAAAGAGAGGTAGAGGGAAAATCCACAAAAAAGAAAAACTACGAAAACTAAAAAGTGGTATTTTCAATCTATCCTCGCATATCCTTACCAACGATGAAATAAGAGTTCTAGGTCGGGGCTTATCTTACTGTCCTACCCAATACGCACAATTTGTTCAACCTGTTTGTAGATGTAAACAAATACACACGTAAACTTTCACTTCAAAGATATTTTCCAATAAAGGCGCGTAGGAATAAAAATATTGAGGGTTCACCTATATTACTTGATACACAGAAAGAGAGAGATTCGCACACTGTTATGTATTGTGAACCCACCCAATTGGCAGATGATCTCTTTGAAGAGTTTATTCATACCTCCCTTGCTCCGACATTTACCTTTAATCCCCTCAAAGAAGATGTATCTTAAATTGATCTGTTCCATCAACTTGTATTGGAAGACTGGGAATCAATTCCCAGCCATATTTCATGGAAAAAGAGAAATTGGCCCAATAAGGCAAAAGCTATGCAGAGCTTGATGGAGGACCATAATCTGGTTATCCGTCAAGCTGATAAGGGTGGTGGTATTGTGCTTCAGAATTATTCTGATTAAATCAAGGAAGCCCAATGTATACTCTGGGATACTGAATATTATAGGAAATTACCATATGATCCCACATTAGATTTTTCGAAATCTTTGGGCAAGATTCTGGAATTAGGTGTGTCTGAGGGTATTCTAACTAAAAAAGAGAAGAGATATCTTACACCTGACCATCCTAGCATACCGTATTATTACCATCTTCCCAAATTGCACAAGAATGATAAGGTCCCCTCCGGGAGACCTATCATTGCAGGAATTAACAGTATAACTGATATAAACTCTCTGAGTATGTTGATATATACCTTCAGAAGTATGTGTGTAATTTACCATCATATATCAATAATACTAAAGATCTGCTGTATAAACTATCCTAAATTAAGCATAATAACAAGTATTTGTGGTTCTCTTGTGATGTTGGAGCTCTCTATTCAAATATATCACATGATATAGGTTTATATATGACCAAGGTATATTTGAATGAGGATATATATGTGACCGATACATAAAAAGAGTATTTGATCACTCTGATTATATCTTAAAGCATAATTATTTTCAGTTTCTTGATGAATATTTCTTACAAATTAAAGGAACGGCCATGGGCACCAGATTTGCCCCCAATTTCGCAAATTTCTTTATGGGGCAGTTTGAAGAATTATATATTTACAACTCGAAATGGAGGGGAAATCTGGTGTTCTATGGCCATTACATAGATGACCTTATTTTTATTTTTGAGGGATCTACAGTAGAGGCTACTGATTTTGTGTCATCTTTAAATGCCAACAATATGGGTATAGGCTTCACGTCTAATATACAGGAAGTAGCAATTGATTTTTTAGATGTGGTCCTTACCTGCGATCTAGAGGGTAACATATGTACATCAACATACTTTAAACAGGTAGACTGTAACAATTTCCTACATTTCTCTAGTAACCATCTAACAAGTTGGAAAATAAATATCCCTTTTAGCCAATTTTGTAGGATAAGACAAAATTGTACTTCTGTGGAAAAATATAATGAGCAGTCTAATATTCTTACATCTAGATTCTTAGAAAAAAGGCTATCCTTTGGATTTAATTAGGAAAGGTTGTGATAGAGCAAGGATGTTAGATAGAGGCCAACTTTTGACTTTTTCCAAGAATGGTAATAACAATAAAATTTAAAATAAAATAAACGGGCAGCCATTATTTTTTACTCAGTATAATTCCAACTATAAATCCGTGATTAAACTTTTAAAGAAACATTGGCCGATACCAATGAGAGACCCTATTTTAAAGAAAATACTACCTCCACAACCCAAACTAGTCTACAGGAGAGCACCCACACCCAAACTGGCGCCCAGCAAAGTGGTGATGTCTCGAAAGAACAAAGATAAAGTAAGAAACATTCATAAGAATTATATTGAGTCCAATTCAAGTTGTTTTGGGTGGAAGTTTTTTTTTAAATGTAGCAAAAAATGGTGCTATATGTTTAGTTATATTATACATGTACAGACCAGTAAAACATCCAACACTACTGGTGTACAGTTTTCCATAACAAGTATTTTACGCTCTTACGTGTGAATGTGGGTTACAGTATATCGGAAGAACCTGTAGGAAGATTAGGGTGAGATGGAGTGAGCATCTTAGAAATGTCAGGTCCAAATCTTTGAAAAACAGTGTACCCAGACACATTTGCCAAGAACATACACCAGGGATTTGCAACTTAACAATCACTCCCCTGGAAAGTAATCCTTTTAGTCATCTGTCAAATAGGTTTACTAGACTCAGACAAAGAGAGACATTTTGGATCTATAAATTTAATACATTGTTTCCATCAGGTCTCAATGAAGTTATAGAATAATCTGGGTTTGTGTAATCATTAGCCTTGGTTAAGGTTAAGTACCAGGGTGCATTATTGTGTTTATCTTTTATAATGTTTTATTTAGTATATTTATTATTTATGTTATCATTATAATGTTATTAATAGATTATTCTTTATTATCAGTTGGTGAACACATAAACCGGAGTCACATTGTCCTGTTGTCACCTTCCATTTTTTGGTTTTATATACTTTTATTATTACTATCATCTATGTTACCAATTTATTAATACTGGTAGATAATTATCTTATCCATTATTATTCCCATTTTTGGGTACCACTGCGTCATAACAGCCATCACACCAGTCCGGTCACTGCCAGTCTGGCAAAAGTTATGACTCATTGTATAGGATTTTTTGTATTATTTGTATATATTTATATATTGGTTAACTAATTTCAGTATCACTATTAGTATACACATCATATTATAAGATCAGTATCACTATTAGTACATATATCACATTGTCAGATTTTATATCACTAGTACTATCTTTAGCTCCACTAGTTTAGATATGACATTATAGTCACACATTGTTAAACATCATATAAATACATTGTTAGATGCCTAATTTCACATTTTAGGTTGATATATTTAGAACGATCTTCTCCACTGTTACACTATTGGTACATTTTTATTATAATCAGTACCTTATATATAGTGTGTATCTTTCCACAAGTCTACGTATTCACGCCTAATATTTAGAAGTACATTTCTATATTGAGCTATATTGTCTTATATTATCATATTTCATATGATTGCTCATACAAATTTGGAGTACACATCGTCTTGGATATGTATATCAATATAGATTCCATTAGGATCACGCTCCATTATAGAGTCACATTATATTTAGGGATAGTTCACTTTAGGTATTAGACACTAGAGCATTGATATTAACAATGTACACGTATATACCCATAGGGTTGCACCATTTGTTCCATGTGCAGCTTATTTTCTTTGTATAAACACTTGCTGGTACTTAGCATAATTCTGCTTGTTATCATGCAACATCAACAGGGCATTATTACCATTGAGCCATATGACAATGTAGCTTTTAGGTTACTATTTATAGATAGTACTTCCATAATCATCTCACATGTGGTTTATTTTCACAAAAATAATATGTATGTTTAGTGTTACACATCACCAACATAGTGCTTATTACATGGTTAGAGCACGAGATCACATCCCATTCCACTTCTTTTCACTTTTACACTTATCTTATTAGATTCATGCTGCTCTTATATCCACACATTAGGGAATAGATCTACCTTTTTAATTGTCAGGTCACTACACTATATATCGATTTCCACTCAACCTATCACTATGGTTACACATAGGAATAACACGACCTTAGGTTAGTTATAATCAGTGTATTCCTTGCATTGCCTATTGGGTTGACACATATGGCCCCGTATGTGGGTGTTGCCCGGAGTTCGCATGGGGATTGGTTGTTTAGCCTATCCAAGCGGTCCTATAGAGACACCAGGTTAGTAACGTATGAAGTTTACCGGTCTGGTTTAGCGTGTTAAGACAGTAATATGGGAGTTTAGAAATCTGATTAATTATTATTCACTTATGCAAATACTGATGAGTATAACATATGGCTGGTGTGATCGCTATTATATTTTAGCTTTATAAAAAAAAGAACTTGACTTTAACTATATGCCTACAAAGAGAGAAGCGCTCTACCAGGAACGAACAACAGCGCAGTGGCTTGTTCTATGGCGATTTACCACCCGGAAGCAGCCTCTTTTAGACTATATGCCATCACGCTTTAGCTCCACTAAAAAGGTCCCGACTTACATATTGACACCTGGGATCTGTAAACAAAATGTTGAAATAAGCATTGCATTTTTCGCCATAAGATGCAGGCTGTTACATACAAAGTTTAGTAGTGTAGGCTTATAAAAGGGACACTTTTATACTATGTTTTTATGCCTGATGAAACAGTTTGTTCCGTGAAATGCGTTGCATTATTGCACTTATGCACCACTTAAGCATGATTAGTTTTTAATTTTGTTTTATACACTGTTTTAATAAACAATTTCAAAAGTTTTAAACTTTCTGTTTAGCACTATATACTACGCTACCATGGGAGGGTTTGGTAATGCCTTCCCAGTGCCTCCTTTGCTGACGTCTCCCTATCCTTGAGTGCTGAAATCACCTGAGCCCTGTTATTCATCTGTGGGTGACTGCATCATTGTATTCTGATATTCCCGGTGTACAGCTGGCTGGTCTGCTGTCAAAAACCAGCTTGCTCCTATTGGCACAAGAGAGTGCCTTCATACAATGTGAGTACCCTGTGTCTCCTGTGTGTCAACATCTAGTTTGTTATACTGATTCACACATACGGCGCCTCTTTCCTTTTCTGTGTTTTATATAGAAACGCCTCATCAACTTTGGTGAAGTTAGAGTGCTGTCTGCTCAAAATGGACATTCTAGAAGTCCTATACCAAAGACCAACATCATCACATAAGGATCTGTCTTGGGACTTATATAATACATTGATATACCAATGGACTGGTTTTGTATGATCAATTTTTTTTATATAATTGATGGATCTTCTGTTGTATTGACCCCTCCTCACATTTGTTTACATGAGGGCAGCTATTAGATGAGTTAGATGAGGGCAGCTATTAGGCAAGAGGAATTAATTTGTTACTGATTTGGAGATAGGCTTCCCTGAACAAAAAGGTCTTTAGGGAGCATTTAAAGGAGGAAAGGTTAGGGGAAAGTCTGACATCTCTAGGAAGTGTATTGCAGATGGTTGGTGCCACACAAGAGAAGTCCTGTAGTCTAGCATGGGAGGATGTGATGATAGAAGATGCAAGGAGCAGGTCATTGTTGGATCTTAGGGGGCGGGCTGGAGTATATTTGTTGATGAGTGATGACAGGTGGGGGGGCTGCATTGGTAAGGGCTTTGTAGGTCAGGATGAGAATTTTTAATTTAATTCTGCTGTTAATGGGGAGCTAGTGAAGGGACTCACAGAGAGGTGCAGCAGATACGTTGGGAGAGGTGGATTAGCCTAGTAGAGGCATTTAGGATGGATTAAAGAGGCTGGAGAGAGGGAGGCCAGTTAGTAGGTTATTACAGAAGTCAAGTCAGGAAATGACCAGGGAGTGGATTAGCTGTTTAGTAGTTTTAGCACTCAGAAATGGAAGAATTTTGGAGATATTGCATAGGTGGTTGCGACAAGATGAAGAGAGCAATTGGATGTGGGGTATGAAGGAAAGATTGGAGTCAAGTGTAACTCCTAGGCAGCGGACTTGTGGTGATGGGGAGATAGTAGTGTCACCAACAGTAATTGAAAAGTTAGAAACCAGGGTAGAATTAGAGGGGGGGGGGGATTATAAGGTGCTCAGTCTTGGAAATATTTTTTTTTAGGTGGTGAGAGGCCATCCAAGAAGAAATGCCAGATAAGCAGACACTGATGTGAGAAAGGACAGAAAGAGAGAGTGAAGTGGTGGATAAGTAGATCTGAGTATCATCAGCATAGAGGTGATAGTTGAAGCCATAGCTACTGATAAGTTTACCCAGTGAGGAAGTATAAATAGAGAAAAGTAGAGGACCCAGAACAGAGCCTTGAAGTACTCCAACAGACCGAGGCAATGGAAAGAAGGAGTCACCATCAAAGGAGACAGAAAAGGACCTATTAGATAAATAAGAGTGGATCCAGGAGAGAGCAGTGTCAGAGAGCCCAAGGGAGCTGAGAGTCCGTAGAAGAAGGGGATGGTCAATGGTGTCAAAGGCAGCAGACAGGTCAAGTAAGATAAGTATTGAGTAGTGGCCATTGTTTTTAGCAGAAAGAAGATCGTTATTAACCTTGGTGAGGGCAGTCTCAGTTAAATGTTGGGGATGGAAGCCAGATTGCAAGGGATCAAGCAATGAGTTGGAGGACAAGAAGTGGGTTAGGTGATCGAAAACTAGTTTTTCCAGGACTTTTGAAGCTAGCAGAAGCAGTGATATGGGGCGGTAGTTTGCAGGAGAATTGGGGTCGAGGGAGGGTTTTTTGAGGATGGGGGTGACCTTTGCATGTTTGAAAGAAGATAGGAATAAACCCATAGTAAGGGATAGGTTTAATATGTGAGTAAAAGTTGGAATGAGGGTAGAAGACAGAGAAGGTATTAGATGTGAAGAGATAGGGTCAAGTGGGCAGGTAGTGAGGTGTGAGCAATAGGGAACTCACTTCATTCTCAGTGGTTGGGGGGAAGGTGCTGAGAGTGGTGGAGGGGGTGACCGGGGGCAGCGATGGAAGGTTGCAGTCTTGTGTTGGGATATTACTTCAGATGCTAAGTGTTTTGTTGAAAAAGTAGTCTGCCAGATCTTGAGCACTAAAGGCAGATGAAGGGGGTGGTGCAGGTGGATAAAGGAGAGAATAGAAAATGTAGAAGAGGAGTGAGTCGATATAAGAGAAGAGAAGTAGGTTTGCTAGGCTAAGAGTAAGAATAAAGAATGAACTTATAGTGGAGGAAATCTGGTTCAAAGTGAGATTTCCTCCAGGCACGTTCAGCAGCACGGGAGAATTTTTGCTGGTAGCGTGTTTGTTTAGAGTGCCAGGGTTGGAGCTGATGACGCAGGGTTTTGCGTTTTTTGGTAGGAGCAAAAGTGTCAAGTGCAGAAGACAGAGTATTGTTATAGTGGGTTGTAGCAAGGTCAGGGCAGGAAATTGTGGAAGTGTGGGGAAGGTGTTTTAGAATAAGGTTGGAGAGTTGGAGAGGATCCACAGTGTGCAGATTTCTACAGGTGCGAGGGGGAGAAGTAGTTTTAGCCTTTATATTAAGATTAAAGATAAGCAGGTGGTGGTCTGAGATGGGAAATGGGCAACAACCATTAATCTTGTTCTTGGTTTAGTAGCCCTTCTTTGAACACGTTCTAATCAGATTATCTCCAGAACTGCACACAATATTAGAAGAATATAGAGTAGTTTAACTAGCAAGCTGTAAAGCAATTTAAGACAATTTTTTTTTCATTTATAATACCCTTTTTATACAACCAAGCGTTCTTTTGACCTCATATGTTGGATTGATGCTTTTTTGCCAACTTTAAATCATTTAGTTTCCCAAATCATCTCCATATCTTATTATTGTCTGTTCAATTTTATATACTACATAATTTCCATTACTCCAAAATGTTAATATCATTAACCATCTGATCCTTCCCTCAGAGAATTAATTATTTTACAAACAGTTGTATCGTCTGCACAGACACATATTTTCTTGAAGACCATTTCCAGTAACATCAAAATAGATGCAATAAATTAACCTTTAGTTATACCTCTAGTTATGTACCCTCATTTCAATTAATTCTATATATAAGCCACTTAGCTATTACTACTTAGCTCTTCTTTATCCAAAAAAAGAAAACCACAATAGAAATCTAAATATTTATATAATATATACATCCACATGGATATTTCCAATACTCCGGGCAGACCGATAATAAGTATAGGTAGCCTGACAGACAACGTTTCTGCGTACATTGACTATTTCCTTCAGAAATATGTTGTGGGTTTAGAATCATACATCAGGGATTCCACTGATCTATAAGGAAAGTTGAACTGTATCCAGACAACTGAGAACCTCCTTTGGATAACATGTTATGTACAGGCTTTGTATTCTAACATCCCCCATGATTTGGGTATCGATGCCATTTCTAGATTTTTAATAGGCGATTAGTATATTCCTCCTTTACAGAAACAGTTTATCTTTCAATTAATTTTATTTACTCTCAAACATAATTATTTTTTTATTCCAAGATGACTTTTACCTACAGGCTAAAGGGGCTGCCATGGGTACCAGGCCCAGAGTTTTGCAAACCTTTTCATGTGTTGATTTGAACATCAATATATTTACCATTCTAGATTTTTGGCGAACCTGGTATTCTATGGCAGGTATATAGATGACCTTATAGTTTTATGGAAATGTTCTAGAGAGGTAGCAGCAGAGTTTGTTTACCATCTAAACAAAAACGATAGAGGGCTTATTTTTACTAGTTGTATTCATCATTAATCTGTGGTGTTCTTGGATTTATGTTTACGTTTCAATGATATAGGAGGAATTGATAGTTACACTCACTTCAAAACAGTAGACTGCAACAGTTATTTATATTTTTCTAGTAACCCTTATCACCCATGGAAAAAGAATGTCCCATATGGACAATTTAAAAGGATTAGGAGAAATAGTAGCATCTTATCTAAATATGAGAAACAAAGTCTTATTCTAAAGGAAAGGTTTCATGAAAAGCATTATCCTTTGGAAACTATTGAAAAAGGTTACCTACGAGCCAAAATGAAAATAGGGAAGAGTATTTTCTTGACCATAAAAAAAAGAAAACATAGCATTAAACCAGACTTCTAATAAACCGGAATTAAGTTTTATAACTCAGTATAATTCTAATTATTAACTAATTTGTCAAACTCTAAACAATCATTGGCGGATACTAAAGAGGGATCCAATATTACATAAGCCCATTGTAGTCTTTAAGAAAGCATCTAATCTTAAAGGGACACTGAACCCAAATTTTTACTTTTGCGATTCAGATAGAGCAGGCAATTTTAAGCAACTTTCTAATTTATTCCTATTATGAAATTTTCTTCATTCTCTTTGTATCTTTATTTGAAATGCAAGAATGTAAGTTTAGATGCTGGCCCATTTTTGGTGAACAACCTGGGTTTGATAAATTCATCCACCAATAAGCAAGTCGTGTCCATGGTTCTGAACCAAAACAATTGCTTAGATGCCTTCTTTTTCAAATAAAAATAGCAAGAGAATGAAGAAAATTGATAATAGGAATCAATTAGAAAGTTGCTTAAAATGTCATGCTCTATCTGAATCACGAAAGAAAAAAATGTATGTTCTGTGTCCCTTTAAGAACATTTTAGCCCCTAGCAAAGTCGGGAAGCACAAGAGTACTTCTAGGTAGGGAGCCTTTAAATGTAGGGTAAAAAATTGTAAAATGTGTGATCACATTGAACATGGAAGGACATTTTTTCATTCTTTTATTAAGAAGATTTATCAAATCAAAAGTTGTGCCTCACACTATCTGCTAGATTACGAGTTTTGTGTTAGTGAAAAAGCTTCATAACGCTGCTTTTTCACTACCGCTGCTATTATGAGTCTTGTAGGTACAGCTGTACCGCACACTTTTTCGGCCGTCACACAACATAGCTACCGCACTTTTTAAAAAGTCCTTTTTCAATGGAACTTCCACAGCGCTGGTATTACGAGTTTGCCTGTCCGGCCAAAAAGTGAGCAGTACAGCCTTTAACTACAAGATCTGTACAGCCACCTGAAAGTCAGTAGTTATGGGTTTTACGTTACAAAGCTGTAGCATAAAACTCATAACTAAAGTGTCACAAAGTACACTAACACCCATAAACTAACGATTAACCCCTAAACCGAGGCCCTCCCGCATCGCAAATACTAAAATAAATGTATTAACCCCTAATCTGCTGCTCCGGACATCGCCGCCACTATAATAAACATATTAACCCCTAAACCGCCGCACTCCGCATCGTAAACACTAGTTAAATATTATTAGCCCCTAATCTGCTGCCCCAATGTTGTTGCCACCTACATACACTTATTAACCCCTAATCTGCTGTCCCTAACATCGCCGCAACCTACATTACTGTTATTAACCCCTAATCTGCTGCCCCCAAAATCGCCGCCATTTTAAAAGATAGATAATCCTTTAATTACCAATTCCCCAGTTTTGCATAACCAACACAGTTATAATAATACACATTTTACCTCTGTAATTACCTTGTATCTAAGCCTCAGCAGACTGCCCCCTTATTTCAGTTCTTTTGACAGACTTGCATTTTAGCCAATCAGAGCTGTCTCCATGGTAAATTCACATGCATGAGCTCAATGTTATCTATATAAAAAACAAGAACTTATGCCCTTTAGTGGTGAAAAACTATCAAAATGCATTTAGATTAAAGTTGGCCTTCAAGGACTAAGAAATTAGCATATTAACCTCCTAGGTTTAGAATTCTATCAGCCAATCGGAATTAAAGGGTAAAAAATCCTATTGGCTGATGCCAATAGGATTAAAGCTCAATCCCACCTGGAGGACGACTTCTTGCCACTTGGATGAAGACTTCTCCCGGCTTCGTTGAGGAATTATTGCCGCTTGGATGAAGACTTCTCCCGACTGGATGAAGATGGATGTCCGGTCTTCAAAAACTGTAAGTGGATCTTCGGGGGTTCGTGTTAGTTTTTTTTTTAATGGTTTATTGGGTGGGTTTTATTTTTAGATTAGAGACTTTGGGCACTGTAAAAGAGCTAAATGCCCTTTTAAGGGCAATGCCCATCCAAATGCCCTTTTCAGGGCAATGGGGAGCTTAGTGTTTTTAGGTAGGTTTTTATTTGGAGGGGGGTTGGTTGTGTGGGTGGTGGGTTTTACTGTTGGGGGTTGTTTGTATTTTTTTTTTTACAGGTAAAAGAGGGCCATTGGCAGTTTAGTGTAGGCTAGGGTTTTTTTTTTTTTTGGTTTTTTTTTGGGGGGGGGGTATTTGGATAGAGCTATTAGATTAGGTGTAATTAGTTTAAATATTTGATAATTTCTTTTTATTTTGTGTAATTTAGTGTTTTGTAATTTAGAAAAAAAAAATTTTTATTTAATTTATTTAATTTTAATGCAATGTTAGGTTTTAGTGTAAGACAGGTTAGGTTTTATTTTACAGGTAACTTTGTATTTATTTTAACTAGGTTGCTAGTAAATAGTTAATAACTATTTACTAACTAGTCTATCTAGTTAAAATAAATTCAAACTTACCTGTAAAATAAAAATAAAACCTAAGATAGCTACAATGTAACTATTAGTTATATTGTAGCTTGCTTAGGGTTTATTTTACATGTAAGTATTTAGTCTTAAATAAGTATTATTTAGTTAATACTAATTTTTATTTAAATTTATTTTAATTATATTAAAGTTAGGGGTGTTAGGGTTAGGGTTAGACTTAGGGTTAGGTTTAGGGGTTAATATATTTATTTAGAGTTAGCGATGTGGGAGGCCAGAGGTTTAGGGGTTAATAACTTTAGTATAGTGGCGGCGTTGGGAGCGGCAGATTAGGGGTCAATAAGTGTAGGTAGGTGGCGGCGACATTGGGGTCGGCAGATTAGGGGTTAATAAGTGTAGGTGGGTGGCGGTGACATTGGGGGCGGCAGATTAGGGGTTAATAAGTGCAGGTAGGTGTCGGCGATGTCGGGCGGCAGATTAGTGGTGTTTAGACTCAGGGTTTATGTTAGGGTGTTAGGTTTAAACATAAATTTTCTTTCCCCATAGTAATCAATGGGGCTGCGTTATGGAGCTTTACGCTCCATTATTGCAGGTGTTAGGCTTTTGTTTAACCGGCTCTCCCCATTGGGGGCTCTCCCCATTGATGTCTATGGGGAAATCGTGCACGAACACGTCAAAGCAGCTCAAAGCACCCATTAGGACTTAATATGAATGTGGATCCTTCAACTTTCTAGAGAGGACTACTTATACTTAGGGTCTTTTAGTTTATATACTCATTGATTTGATAGGTATTGTCCACATTTGTGCACATATATTTATTTATATATGTTTTTTTATTATTTTATTCTATTACACTAACTTAACATTTATTATCACGTTTAGTTATAGGAAGGTCCGGAGGGTCCTACATCCTTATGATCAATCAAATAATTTCTCTGTTTATATTTATGCATATACTGTACATACTTTTGATAGTTAGTATAGTATTTTTAAGTTTCACCACATAATTATTATTATCATGTTTCACCACATATTCATGTATTATTATTATAGGGCTAGTTGATAAATGCACATAATGGTTTGTATTATGATGGAAGATTGAGGCCGGGTATTTATTTATAGCTTTTAATTAATTTTCTATTGCCATATACATATTTCACTGATATTTTTGATTCACCACTATCACATATTTATTAAATTAATTTATTATGTGAATGTTATATGGATGTGCATTAATATTGTTCATATCACTAATCACATTTTGACATTCTCTTATGAGAGTGTATATTATTTAACAAATATTGGGTCACAATGAATGTGATCCCTTTCACTGTCACCATGCTATACACTCAATGTTCACAATATACAAAAATGTGTATAATATTTTGCTTTTGTGAAGTATATTTATTTATTTTATTTTATATCAAATGTTAATACCTGTAATGGTGTGTGTCATATTGCAATAATATCATTATTACAATATGTATATCAATAAGCATAAATTATATCACCTTATTGTTTTGAATTCTATATGTATAATTCCTTTGATGTACTCACTAATATCTAAACTCATTTTACATTTGTCATATATGTTTTTTTCTGCATATCTGTTGTTTATAATTTGAGCATGATTTAGTATTAATCGTGTTATTCTACTTTACACTCATTGACAAGTATCCAATCAATTAATAGGTTTTAGGTGCCGCTCCTAACCTCCAATAGGTATTGCGTGTTGTTGTAGGTGTGTTACGTGCTGATTATGAGATTGGCCTCTTGGGTTTTAAATAGAGCAAGGTTTTTTAATATGTCATACAGCCTGATGAAATGGCAGCTTTTTGCGAGAAACACGTTGCTGTGCAACACTTTGTTTTTATAAATATTTTAATAAATATTTTATTTAACCTTGCTTTCCTTTTGCGGTCATTTGGAAGCACTTTGGGGACCCCGTAATGTGTAGACCTATTGTAAGTGCTACTCTTCCATTGGCATTGTTTCTTCTTTTGGACCAGAAGCCGTGACATCATTGGAGACAAGCCCCTTTGAGTTCCTGCAGTCAGCCAAGCAGCTCTGAAAGCCTTGGCTTGTGTGTTATTGCACTAGATGTGCATCTCCCTTTGTGAGTACCTTGCTGTTAAAGGGACAGTAAACCTTAAAAATAATGTTATATAATTCTGCACATAGTGCAGAATTATATAACATTATTTAGGTGCTATAGCTATAAATGCGTTTTGTACCTTTTAATTTGTTAAAAATATGGCGCTTTTACAGACCCGCTCTCTGCTCTCTGCTGCTCTCTGCTGAGCGGGTCTGTTATATTTAGTCAGCGCGTCGGGCCAGCTGTATAGTCACAGCCCGACCCGACCGCGCCATAAGACTAAGTGTCACAGGAGCGAGCTGCACTTAGTGCTATGGCGCGGTCGGGCCAGGCTGTGACTATACAGCTGGCCCGATGCGCTGACTAAATATAACAGACCCGCTCAGCAGAGAGCAGAGAGCGGGTCTGTAAAAGCGCCATATTTTTAACAAATTAAAAGGTAAAAAACGCATTTATAGCTATAGCACCTAAATAATGTTATATAATTCTGCACTATGTGCAGAATTATATAACATTATTTTTAAGGTTTACTGTCCCTTTAATGCATACGTTTTTTCACTGTAAGAGCAATAAAATTATGGAACTCATTACCAAATGAGGTAGTGAATGCCAATACCCTAGGTACATTTAAAAATTATTAGGATACATTTCTGTATTTAAAAAAAAATCATGGATATGATTGCTAGTATTAAATGGGTCACCTTTTTGTGGAATTATTTAAGCTTAACTAGAGCTTTTTGTACATATTTTAGATTTGTAATAGTTGACCTCTTCAACCTCATCTACTATGTTAGTAAGTTACTATGGCCTAGATTTGGCGTTAGCCGTGAAAACCAGCGTTAGAGGCTCCTAACGCTGGTTTTAGGCTACCGCCGGTATTTGGAGTCACTCAAAATAGGGTCTAACGCTCACTTTTCATCCGCGACTTTTCCATACCGCAGATCCCCTTACGTAAATTGCGTATCCTATCTTTTCAATGGGATCTTTCTAACTCCGGTATTTAGAGTTGTTTCTGAAGTGAGCGTTAGACATCTAATGACAAAACTCCAGCCGCAGAAAAAAGTCAGTAGTTAAGAGCTTTCTGGGCTAACGCCGGTTTATAAAGCTCTTAACTACTGTACTCTAAAGTACACTAACACCCATAAACTACCTATGTACCCCTAAACCGAGGTCCCCCCACATCGCCGACACTCGAATAAATGTTTTTAACCCCTAATCTGCCGACCGCCACCTACGTTATCCTTATGTACCCCTAATCTGCTGCCCCTAACACCGCCGATCCCTGTATTATATTTATTTACCCCTAATCTGCCCCCCACAACGTTGCCTCCACCTACCTACACTTATTAACCCCTAATCTGCCGACCGCAAAGCGCCGCCACCTACGTTATCCTTATGTACCCCTAATCTGCTGCCCCTAACACCGCCGACCCCTGTATTATATTTATTAACCCCTAATCTGCCCCCCACAATGTCGCCTCCACCTACCTACACTTATTAACCCCTAATCTGCCGACCGCAAAGCGCCGCCACCTACGTTATCCTTATGTACCCCTAATCTGCTGCCCCTAACACCGCCGACCCCTGTATTATATTTATTAACCCCTAATCTGCCCCCCACAACGTCGCCTCCACCTGCCTACACTTATTAACCCCTAATCTGCCGACCGGAGCTCACCGCTATTCTAATAAATGTATTAACCCCTAAAGCTAAGTCTAACCCTAACACTAACACCCCCCTAAGTTAAATATAATTTACATCTAACGAAATTAATTAACTCTTATTAAATAAATTATTCCTATTTAAAGATAAATACTTACCTGTAAAATAAATCCTAATATAGCTACAATATAAATTATAATTATATTATAGCTATTTTAGGATTTATATTTATTTTACAGGTAACTTTGTATTTATTTTAACCAGGTACAATAGCTATTAAATAGTTAAGAACTATTTAATAGCTAAAATAGTTAAAATAATTACAAATTTACCTGTAAAATAAATCCTAACCTAAGTTACAATTAAACCTAACACTACACTATCAATAAATTAATTAAATAAACTACCTACAATTACCTACAATTAACCTAACACTACACTATCAATAAATTAATTAAATACAATTCCTACAAATAAATACAATTAAATAAACTAGCTAAAGTACAAAAAATAAAAAAGAACTAAGTTACAAAAAATAAATAAATATTTACAAACATAAGAAAAATATTACAACAATTTTAAACTAATTACACCTACTCTAAGCCCCCTAATAAAATAACAAAGCCCCCCAAAATAAAAAAATGCCCTACCCTATTCTAAATTACAAAAGTTCAAAGCTCTTTTACCTTACCAGCCCTGAACAGGGCCCTTTGCGGGGCATGCCCCAAAGAATTCAGCTCTTTTGCCTGTAAAAAAAAACATACAATACCCCCCCCCAACATTACAACCCACCACCCACATACCCCTAATCTAACCCAAACCCCCCTTAAATAAACCTAACACTAAGCCCCTGAAGATCTTCCTACCTTATCTTCACCCTGCCAGGTTCACCGATCCGTCCTGAAGAGCTCCTCCGATGTCCTGATCCAAGCCCAAGCGGGGGGCTGAAGAGGTCCATGATCCGGCTGAAGTCTTCATCCAAGCGGGAACTGAAGAGGTCCATGATCCGGCTGAAGTCTTCATCCAAGCGGGAGCTGAAGAGGTCCATGATCCGGATGAAGTCTTCTATCAACGGCATCTTCAATCTTCTTTCTTCCGGATCCATCTTGCAGACCTCCGACGCGGAACATCCTCTTCTCCCGACGCCTACTAGCCGAATGACGGTTCCTTTAAGGGACGTCATCCAAGATGGCGTCCCTCGAATTCCGATTGGCTGATAGGATTCTATCAGCCAATCGGAATTAAGGTAGGAATATTCTGATTGGCTGATGGAATCAGCCAATCAGAATCAAGATCAATCCGATTGGCTGATCCAATCAGCCAATCAGATTGAGCTCGCATTCTATTGGCTGATTGGCGGATTGGATCAGCCAATCGGATTGATCTTGATTCTGATTGGCTGATTCCATCAGCCAATCAGAATATTCCTACCTTAATTCCGATTGGCTGATAGAATCCTATCAGCCAATCGAAATTTGAGGGACGCCATCTTGGATGACGTCCCTTAAAGGAACCATCATTCGGCTAGTAGGCGTCGGGAGAAGAGGATGTTCTGCGTCGGAGGTCTGCAAGATGGATCCGGAAGAAAGAAGATTGAAGATGCCGTTGATAGAAGACTTCATCCGGATCATGGACCTCTTCAGCTCCCGCTTGGATGAAGACTTCAGCCGGATCATGGACCTCTTCAGCGCCCGCTTGGATGAAGACTTCAGCCGGATCATGGACCTCTTCAGCCCCCCGCTTGGGCTTGGATCAGGACATCGGAGGAGCTCTTCAGGACGGATCGGTGAACCTGGCAGGGTGAAGATAAGGTAGGAAGATCTTCAGGGGCTTAGTGTTAGGTTTATTTAAGGGGGGTTTGGGTTAGATTAGGGGTATGTGGGTGGTGGGTTGTAATGTTGGGGGGGGGGTATTGTATGTTTTTTTTTACAGGCAAAAGAGCTGAATTCTTTGGGGCATGCCCCGCAAAGGGCCCTGTTCAGGGCAGGTAAGGTAAAAGAGCTTTGAACTTTTGTAATTTAGAATAGGGTAGGGCATTTTTTTATTTTGGGGGGCTTTGTTATTTTATTAGGGGGCTTAGAGTAGGTGTAATTAGTTTAAAATTGTTGTAATATTTTTCTTATGTTTGTAAATATTTATTTATTTTTTGTAACTTAGTTCTTTTTTATTTTTTGTACTTTAGCTAGTTTATTTAATTGTATTTATTTGTAGGAATTGTATTTAATTAATTTATTGATAGTGTAGTGTTAGGTTAATTGTAGGTAATTGTAGGTAGTTTATTTAATTAATTTATTGATAGTGTAGTGTTAGGTTTAATTGTAACTTAGGTTAGGATTTATTTTTCAGGTAAATTTGTAATTATTTTAACTATTTTAGCTATTAAATAGTTCTTAACTATTTAATAGCTATTGTACCTGGTAAAAATAAATACAAAGTTACCTGTAAAATAAATATAAATCCTAAAATAGCTATAGTATAATTATAATTTATATTGTAGCTATATTAAGATTTATTTTACAGGTAAGTATTTATCTTTAAATAGGAATAATTTATTTAATAAGAGTTAATTAATTTTGTTAGATGTAAATTATATTTAACTTAGGGGGGTGTTAGTGTTAGGGTTAGACTTAGCTTTAGGGGTTAATACATTTATTAGAAAAGCGGTGAGTTCCAGTCGGCAGATTAGGGGTTAATAATTGAAGTTAGGTGTCGGCGATGTTAGGGAGGGCAGATTAGGGGTTAATACTATTTATTATAGGGTTAGTGAGGCGGATTAGGGGTTAATAACTTTATTATAGTAGAGCTCAGGTCCGGTCGGCAGATTAGGGGTTAATAAGTGTAGGCAGGTGGAGGCGACGTTGTGGGTGGCAGATTAGGGGTTAATAAATATAATATAGGGGTCGGCGATGTTAGGGCAGCAGATTAGGGGTACATAGGGATAATGTAAGTAGCGGTGGTTTACAGAGCGGCAGATTATGGGTTAATAATAATATGCAGGGGTCAGCGATAGCGGGGGCGGCAGATCAGGGGTTAATAAGTGTAAGGTTAGGGGTGTTTAGACTCGGGGTACATGTTAGAGTGTTAGGTGCAGACATAGGAAGTGTTACCGCATAGCAAACAATGGGGCTGCGTTAGGAGCTGAACGCGGCTTTTTTGCAGGTGTTAGGTTTTTTTTCAGCTCAAACAGCTCCATTGTTTCCTATGGGGGAATCGTGCACGAGCACGTTTTTGAGGCTGGCCGCTTGCGTAAGCAACTCTGGTATCGAGAGTTGAAGCTGCGTTAAAAATGCTCTACGCTCCTTTTTTGGAGCCTAACGCAGCCTTTATGTGGACTCTCAATACCAGCGTTATTTTTATGGTGCGGCCAGAAAAAAGCAGGCGTTAGTTTTTCGGGTCGTTACCGACAAAACTCCAAATCTAGCCGTATGTTACTATATTGTTTATCAGATATTGCACCTTAAGGCGCCTCTTCCTCTTTTTTTTTTGTTTAAATAATTTTTATTGAGGTTGAAAAGGTAAACCAACAGATAAATGCTGTTATAAAAATCACATAGATATGTAAAAATGACATGTTGGTTATGAGAACCCCATGCCTCTTCCTCTTTTGTCTTTTCAGGACATTGTTTCTATCTTCTTTAGCTACCCCAAGGCAATGTGGCAGCTGAATTTGTTTTTTGTGTGAGTATCCAAAGCTTTAATAAAATCTAGAGCTACATCTACTCTCCCCCCCAGGTGTGGTAATGTTCCCATCATGAGAATCATGGTACAATGACTCAGAGCTATCAAATTCAAATTTTGTTTAGTCATTATTAAGGTAAGATCAGGTTATATTTTCTCTAAGCTGTGGGAATTAATATACATTTTGCAGGGAACATTGCTATTAGTATTACGCTTTTTAATTGGTCTGTAAATCTACTACTAATATTATTTAATTTGATACAGTTGTTTAGAAGGTTCTTATTGTTAAAATGATAAGACAACAAATCTGTCTAATCTTATAAACATGCAGTGAGAAGGGTTGTTTATTGCTTCCCTTATTTTATAGTTTAATTTCTGCCAATAAACAAATGGCTAGATTACGAGTTTTGTGGTAGGGCTATACCTCTGAAAAATTGGCTATTGCGCGTGCAATGGCTGGAAAAGCATATTACGAGTCGCGGCGGTATAGCTATACCGCAAACATTTTAGCCTGTAACGCAACGTCCATTCCGCACTCAAAAAAATTATGTTTGAGTGCGGAATTTGCATTGCGCCCGTATTACAGGCTGCTTTAAAGCCTATACCGACATGATCCATGCCGCCATCTGAGAGCAGTAGTTATGAATTTTGCAAAACAAAAATGTTTCACAAAACTCATAACTAAAATGGTACAAAATACACTAGCACCCGTAAACTAAATATTAACCCCTAAATCGCCACACTCCAGCATCGCAAACACTATATTAAACCTTTTAACCTCTAATCGGCCGCCCACCCTCATAGCGACTATTAAAAAAAACCTATTAAACCCTAATCCACCCCCCCTAGATTGCCAATACTATATAAACCTATTAACCCCTAAACCACTGCTCCCAACATCACAGATACTAATAATAGTTATTAACCCCTAATCCGCCGCTCCCTGACATCGCCAACACCTAAATAAACCTATAAACCCCTAAACCGCCGTCCCCCCACATCGCCAACACTATAAAAAAGTATTAACCCCTAAACCTCCAGTCCCCCACATCATAACTACTAAACTAAACCTATAAACCCCTAAACCGCCGTCCCCCCACATCGCCAACACTATAAAAAAGTATTAACCCCTAAACCTCCAGTCCCCCACATCATAACTACTAAACTAAACCTATAAATCCCTAAACCGCCAGCCCCCCACATCATAAAACAATAAATTAAACTAGTAACCCCTAAACCTAACATCTCCCTTTGTGAGTACCTTGCTGTTAATGCACATTCTACTATATTGTTTATCAGATACTGCACCATAAGGCGCCTCTTCCTATTTTGTCTTTTCAGGACATTGTTTTTATCTTCTTTATCTACCCCAAGGCTATGTGGCAGTTGAGTTCGTTTTTTGTGTGAGTATCAAATGCTTTAATAAAATCTAGAGCTACATCTACTCTTCCACCCAGGTGTGGTAATGTTCCCATCATGAGAATCATGGTACAATGACTCAGAGCTATCAAATTCAAAGGGGCATATTTATCAAGCTCCGATTGGAGCTTGATGCCCCGTGTTTCTGGCGAGCCAGCAGGCTCGCCAGAAACAGCAGTTATGAAGCAGCGGTCACAAAGACCGCTGCTCCATAACCTGTCCGCCTGCTCTGAGCAGGCGGACACACATCGCCGGAAATCAACCCGATCAAGTACAGTCAGGTTGATTGACACCTCCCTGCTGGCGGCTGATTGGCCACGAGTCAGCAGGGGGCGGCGTTGCACCAGCAGCTCTTGTGAGCTGCTGGTGCAATGCTGACTACGGCGAGCGTATTGCTCACCGTATTCAGCGAGGTCTGGCGGACCTGATCCGCAGTGTCGGATCAGGTCAACCAGACATTGATAATTTGGGGCCAAAATGTCTTTAGTCATTATTAAGGTAAGTTCAGGTTATATTTTCTCTAAGCTGTGGGCATTAGTATACATTGTTCAGGGAACATTGCTATTAGTATTATTATTATACTTTATTTATGAAGCGCCATCATATTCCGCAGCGCTGTCCATGGATACAGATCATTTAAATAAAACAATAGTATAAAACTTCTAAGACTAAGAGACAGGACAGAATTTACAAACACATACAGGAGGAATCGAGGGCCCTATTCCCGTGGGAACTAGTATTACACTTTTTAATTGGTCTGTAAATCTACTACTAATATAATTCAATTTGATACAGTTGTTTAGAAGGTTCTTATTGTTAAAAAGATAAGACAACAAATCTGTCTAATCTTATAAACATGCAGTGAGAAGGGTTGTTTATTGCTACCCTTATTTTATAGTTTAACTTCTGCCAACAAGCAAACGGGCTAGATTACGAGTTTTGTGGTACAGCTATACCTCTTAAAAATTGGCCATTGCGCGTGGAATGGTCGGGAAAGCATATTACGAATCACTGCGGTATAACTATACCGCAAACATTTTAGCCTGTAACACAACATCCATTCCGCACTAAAAAAAATGACGTTTGAGTGCGGGATTTTCATTGCGCCCGTATTACAGGTTGTGCTCCCACCCACATAGCGACTATTAAAAAAAACTATTAACCCCTAATCCACCGCCCCCTACATCGCCAACACTATATAAACCTATTAACCCCTAAACCACTGCTCCCCAACATCGCATATACTAATAATAGTTATTAACCCCTAATCTGCCGCTCCCTGACATCGCCAACACCTAAATAAACCTATAGACCCCTAAACCGCCATCCCCCACATCGCCAACACTATAAAAAAGTATTAATCCCTAAACCTCCAGCCCCCCACATCATAACTACTAAACTAAACCTATAAATCCCTAAACCGCTGGCCCCCCTCATCATAAAACACTAAATTAAACTACTAACCCCTAAACACCCCCTAACTTAAAAATAAAATTATAATATAACTATCTTAAAATAAATATAAAATTACCTGTGAAATTAAAAAAAAACTAAGTTTAAACTAAAAATTAACCTAACATAATTATTCTCAAAATATTTTAAAAAATCTCAATTAAAAAATCTAAATGACAAATTTAAAAAAACATAACACTACGAAAAAATTAAAAAAAATCTAAAATTACAAAAAATAATAAACACTAAATTACGAAAAATAAAAAACTCTAAGATTACAAAAAATAATAAATATAATTATCAAAAATAGAAAACAATTACACCTAATCTAATAGCCCTATAAAAATAAAAAATCCCCCCAAAATAAAAACACCCCCTAACCTACAATAAACTACCAATAGCCCTTAAAAGGGCCATTTGTAGGGCATTGCTCTAAGTTAATCAGCTCTTTTACCTAGAAAACAATACAAAGTCCAAGTCCAAGTACAACAGTAAAACCCACCACCCAACGAACCCCCCAAAATAAAAAACCTAAATCTAAAAAATCCTAAACTGTCCATTGCCCCTAAAGGGGCATTTGCATGGGCATTGACCTTAAAAGGGCATTCAGATATTTTACACTGCCCTTAAAAGGGCATTTAGCTCTTTTACACTGCCCAGAAAACCCTAATCTAAAAAAAAACACCCTAAATTAAAAAAAAAAACTAACACTAACCCCTGTTAGGTATATATTTATTTAGGAATTAAAGTCCTTGAGAATGCTATTGCTGCAATAACCTGAATCACAGCTGCAGACTTATGGAGAAGCAGTGAGAGAAGTAAGAGCTGCTGATTTTAGTGAATCAGAATGTTGTTTTAATATTAACTGATTACAGGAGAGAGTCCTGTGTAAAACTTGTATCAAGAAGAGGTATCAGAGATGAGATGGTCTCGATGATGATAGAATGAAGATTTGTACAAAATAAGGCAATACTTAATTGCAAGGGAAACTGACTTGCTCTGTTTGTGCAGCGTTACACTTGAAGCTGCAGTGACGTCACAGGTGGGCGAGACCGATTCACGCTGCAGAGAGGAGCAAGCTTGTCAATCAGAGTGACGCAACAAGCAGCAGTGTGAGTTAGTTATCTGTGAACCGGTGGTAACAATCTTCCAACCGGTCTTACCGGATCCAAAGTAACAACTTGATTACAGGTTAGTTTAGTTCCAATGGCACTAGATCTTGATACTGGCAATACCGGAGGTTTAACTCTTAGGAGTAAATGAACAGTCCTTTCCGGTTAGTTTGCTGTTTGCAGTAACGGATTTAATCTGTAGTGTTGAAAGGTGCTGTAATCCGGTGAGGCACTGAGTAAGTGGAACGTTCAGGATGGAAGTACTCAGCTCCGGTAAGTAGTAATTATAGTTGCGGTTTAAAACAACTGTAGCAATCCAGGAAAGTTCTTTAGCACAAAAGTCTCTTGCTGATAAAGAAACAAGTTATAGTTTGAACTTTTAGGAAATTGAAGGTAATTATAAATCCCTTGTAGATATGAAGAGAGAGCTTCTTTAGCGTGTGAGCTGTAGCAAATGCCACAACTAACTGCATTAATTAGCAGCTGCTGCTGGGAGAGACAGGCTTTTAACAGACAGATTTAAAGGGACATACAGCAGAGAACAGATACCTGACATGTCCCCCCCTCTAAGGAGCTGCACTGCAGCTTAAAGGTCCAGGTCTATCCGGGTTAGCATGATGGAAACGTGATATCAATCTATCCGCTTGCAGATTCTCAGAAGGCTCCCATGAATCCTCATCAGAGGAGTAACCTTTCCACCTAACAAGATATTGAAGACGACCCCTAACAATTCTGGAGTCCAAAATGCGGTTGATTTCATAAATTTCTTCATCAGTTTGAATCAAGTTGGATGGAGTAGGGGATGGAGGAGTACGGGTAGGAGCGTACGGTTTTAGAACAGACACATGGAATGTGGGATGAATACGAAGATCCGATGGTAGATCTAGAGTGACAGCATTTTCATTAACAACCTTATTAATGACGTAAGGACCAATGAAAGTTTTGGAGAACTTCTTACATGGTGTCTTTAACTTTAAGTTCTTGGTAGAAAGCCAAACTTTATCACCTATCTGATGAGGCGGTATTTTCCTTCTAGTGTCATACTGATGTTTCTGTTTAAGTTGAGCGGATTCCATACTGTTCTTTACAAATTGATGTATTTCGGATAGGTTAGTAATTAAATCACTGATGCAAGGAGAGTTGATCTCAGCCTGAGGGTGGAAATGAAATGTAGGATGGAACCCATAGTTAGAAAAGAATGGAGATGTTGTAGTAGAAGAGTTTTGTGAATTATTGTACGCATATTCAGCCATGAAGATGTTTTGAAACCATTTGTCCTGCTGATGCGAACAATAACAGCGAATATACTGTTCCAGACATTGATTCACCCTCTCCGTCTGCCCATTGGTCTGGGGATGAAAGGCTGTGCTGTATCTATGATCAATTTGTAGAAGTTTACATAGTTGCCTCCAAAATCTTGAGGTAAATTGCGAACCCCTATCTGATACAATGACAGATGGAATTCCATGTAATCGCACTATTTCAGTGAGGAAGAGATCAGCGGTTTCAGCAGCTGAAGGCAACTTTTTGTAGGGAAGGAAGTGAGCCATTTTGGTCAAAAGATCAACAATCACAAGCACTGTGTTACAACCGTTAGATTTGGGAAGTTCGACAATGAAGTCCATTCCGACTGTATGCCATGGTCTAGGTGGAATGGGCAAAGGTTTGAGCAATCCATAAGGTTTTGAGGAAGCCTTTTTTGAGGTGGTACAAATCAAACAAGAAGTTATATAATCCTTTACTGTTTGGTCCATATTTGGCCACCAATAGTTCCTACGTAACAATTCAATCGTTTTGCGGATACCAGGATGTCCCAGTAAGGGTGGATCATGGTGATCGTGTAACATCTGGCTCCTTAATGATGGAGGAATATAAAGCTTTTGTTTGAAGTAGTAGAGGCCATCTTTTAGGAATAATTTTTCCTTGGGAAGAGAAGTGTCTTGCTCTTGTTCAACACGTAGAGTGTCTTGGGGTTTGGATACAATTCCAATGAAATGTTCAGGAGATATTATACTTTGTGAAACATTTAAGGCAGGAGGTTTATTGATATTCCTAGTCAAGGCATCAGCCTTCCCATTCTTCGATCCAAGTCTGTATGTGATGTGGAAATTGAACCTGGTAAAAAACAAACTCCAGCGGAGTTGTCTTGCTGAGAGGGTTTTGCTGGACTGTAAATACTCCAAATTACGGTGATCAGTATAAATGAGTATGGGAATTTTTGTGCCCTCTAACAGATGCCGCCAGTGTTCGAATGCTGACTTGATTACTAGAAGCTCCTTCTCACCAATAGGGTAGTTTAGCTCTGGTGGTGTCATCAACCGGGAGTAGAAGGCAACAGGATGTAAAGGCTTTGACATTGATTCCTTTTGGGAGAGAATGGCACCTATAGCATATTCTGAGGCATCAACCTCAAGAATGTACTGCAGATCTGGGTTAGGAAACCGAAGAATTGGTGCTGATGAGAAAGAATCTTTTAAGAAATTGAAAGCCTTTTCAGCTGTGGAGTCCCATGTGAAGTTGGTGTTAGTACCAGTGAGTTTACTAAGTGGTTTAGTGATTCCAGAAAAGCCTTTAATAAACTTCCGATAGAAGTTTGCGAAGCCAAGGAACCGCTGTACATCCTTCCTGCATTTAGGGGTTGGCCAGTTCTTAATAGCTTCTACTTTGTTGTCTTCCATTCGTACGCCTGATGGGGATATGTGGTATCCTAGAAATGTGATCTCAGAGGTATGGAAAATGCACTTCTCTAACTTGGCGTATAATTGGTGTGTTCTTAAACGGCCTAAAACCCACTTGACATGTTTCTGGTGTTCCTCCAAATTGTCGGAGTATATAAGTATATCGTCCAGATATACCACCAAGCATACGTCCAGTAAATCCCTGAAGATGTCATTTATTAGGTACTGGAAAGTTGCTGGGGCGTTACAGAGCCCGAATGGCATCACAGTGTACTCATACAGTCCGTATCGAGTCCTGAAAGCTGTGAGCCATTCGTCCCCTTCTTTGATCCTGACCAGATTATAGGCACCTCTGAGATCGAGTTTTGTAAAAATCTTGGCTTTGCCTGTTTTTTATCGTCCTCTTATTCAACTGTCGGTAAT
The DNA here is from genome assembly GCF_027579735.1 of Bombina bombina. Lineage (NCBI taxonomy): Eukaryota > Metazoa > Chordata > Amphibia > Anura > Bombinatoridae > Bombina > Bombina bombina. The sequence continues at coordinate 690,590,439 of NC_069504.1, read as the reverse complement.
CTATGATTGGTCTTAAAGAACCATCTTTATTCTTCACGAAAAAGATACCTGCCCCTGCAGGTGAGGTAGAGGGTCTAATGAAGCCTTTTCTAAGATTCTCCTCAAGGTAAGACTTCAAGAATTCAAGTTCTGGTTGTGACAGAGGGTATATGTGTCCAACAGGGATGGAGGACCCTGGAAGGAGTTGGATAGGACAATCATACAACCGGTGAGGAGGTAGAGCCTCTGCTTCTTTCTTGCTAAAAACATCGGTGAATTCAGAGTATTCGTGTGGTATATCAGATGATGATATTTGTAATAAAAACTGTTGTGGTGAACAATTTGCTTTGCAGAAAGAGGAATCGAAATCCAATTTAAGTGTACCCCATTTAATGCTTGGTTGATGAAGTTGAAGCCAAGATAACCCTAGAATAACAGGGAATAGAGGAGATGGTAGAACATCAAAAGAAAGATATTCAATGTGCCCCCTACCCGATGTTACTTTCAAAGGGACGGTTTGATGAGTAACTGGCCCTGAAATAACTTGTGAACCATCAATGACTCTGACAAAGACGGGTTTTGCTTTTAACACAAGTGGTATTTTATTTTCTTAGTAAGTGGTACATCAATAATACTGGAATATGCTCCTGAGTCCACGATGGCTTCAGTACGAACTTGATGTTGATCCCACTGTAGGGAGAGAGAAAGAGTACAGTAAGCTGGACTAATAACTTTGGTTGTGAAAAAACTTGTAATAGGCTGTAACTTACTCTTCCTTTGACGTAGGAGTAAAGGACAGTCCTTCACGGTATGATCAGGAGAAGCACAGTACATGCAGAGATTTTTAAGTCTCCTACGGCTCCTTTCTTCGGGTTGCAGGGGACCTTTTACAACCCCAAGTTCCATAGGGACTGAAGTTTCTTTAGCTGATGCTGAGGCAGTATATGGAGATTGGTATTTAAATGAACTCTCTGGCTGCTGGCGTTCTGCGCGTCTCTCACGAAGGCGACGGTCGATCTGGATTGATAGATTAATGAGACCTTCCAATGTTCTGGGAAGTTGTGTACGGGCCAACTCATCTTTGAGCGAATCAGACAAGCCCAGCCTGAACTGGTTGCGTAGAGCAATCTCACTCCATTCAGAGTCTGCTATATATAGTTTGAACTCAGTAACATATTCTTCAACAGGCTTACGTCCCTGCCTGAGTGAGCGCATCTTAGCTTCAGCAGAGAGCTGTTTTTGAGTATCTTCATAGAGAAGACTCATTTCTGTGAAGAACCCTGTAAGAGAACCTAAGATAGGGTCATCATTTTCAAACAGTAGATCTGCCCAAGTTCTAGCTTCACCTCTTAGAAAAGAGATGACTGTCATAACCTTGATTCTTTCTGTGTTGTAGGTCTTAGGTCTCATTAAGAACAATAAATGGCAAGCATTCTTAAATTGCCTGTAAGTTGACCTGCCTCCTGTAAATTTTTCAGGGAGAGAAACCTGTGGCTCTGGGGTATTATCTTTCATCATTTCCTTTAAGCTATCATTTTGCACCTGTAGATCCCTTAAGCCCTGTGTGAGCTGATTTACTTGTTGAGTTAGGTTATACACCACAGTAGGCAAGTCTGCTGGATCCATATTCTGTTTTGGGCTAATTAATATGTTAGGTATATATTTATTTAGGAATTAAAGTCCTTGAGAATGCTATTGCTGCAATAACCTGAATCACAGCTGTAGACTTATGGAGAAGCAGTGAGAGAAGTAAGAGCTGCTGATTTTAGTGAATCAGAATGTTGTTTTAATATTAACTGGTTACAGGAGAGAGTCCTGTGTAAAACTTGTATCAAGAAGAGGTATCAGAGATGAGATGGTCTCGATGATGATAGAATGAAGATTTGTACAAAATAAGGCAATACTTAATTACAAGGGAAACTGACTTGCTCTGTTTGTGCAGCGTTACACTTGAAGCTGCAGTGACGTCACAGGTGGGCGAGACCGATTCACGCTGCAGAGAGGAGCAAGCTTGTCAATCAGAGTGACGCAACAAGCAGCGGTGTGAGTTAGTTATCTGTGAACCGGTGATAACAATCTTCCAACCGGTCTTACCGGATCCAAAGTAACAACTTGATTACAGGTTAGTTTAGTTCCAATGGCACTAGATCTTGATACTGGCAATACCGGAGGTTTAACTCTTAGGAGTAAATGAACAGTCCTTTCCGGTTAGTTTGCTGTTTGCAGTAACGGATTTAATCTGTAGTGTTGAAAGGTGCTGTAATCCGGTGAGGCACTGAGTAAGTGGAACGTTCAGGATGGAAGTACTCAGCTCCGGTAAGTAGTAATTATAGTTGCGGTTTAAAACAACTGTAGCAATCCAGGAAAGTTCTTTAGCACAAAAGTCTCTTGCTGATAAAGAAACAAGTTATAGTTTGAACTTTTAGGAAATTGAAGGTAATTATAAATCCCTTGTAGATATGAAGAGAGAGCTTCTTTAGCGTGTGAGCTGTAGCAAATGCCACAACTAACTGCATTAATTAGCAGCTGCTGCTGGGAGAGACAGGCTTTTAACAGACAGATTTAAAGGGACATACAGCAGAGAACAGATACCTGACAACCCCATACATATTACTCATGGTTCCTGAAGGAACATCCATCTTCATCCAGGCAGTGAGAAGTCTTCCTCCAGGCAGCGACACCTTCATCCATCTCGGGGTAGTCTTCTATCTTCATCTCGGCGGCGGGAAGCTATCCTGGATGGCGAAGACATCCGGCGAGGAGCGTCCTCTTCATACGGTCACCGACGTACACTGAAGTTGAATGCAAGGTAACCGTTTCAAAATGGTGTACCTTGCATTCCTATTGGCTGATCTGATTCTTCAAATAAGCCAATAGGATGAGAGCTTCTGAAATCCTATTGGCTTATTTGAACAGGGGTTAATAGTTTAATTTAGTATTTTGCGATATGGGGTGGTGGCAATTTAGGGGTTAATAGGTTTAGTTTAGTAGTTACAATGTGGGGGCTAGAGGTTTAGGGATTATTAGGTTTAGTTTATTAGTTGGGATGTGGGGGGCTGGAGGTTTAGGGGTAAATACTTTATTAAAGAGTTTTGCGATGTTGGGGCCCGGCAGTTTAGGGTTTAATAGGTTTATTTAGGTGTCGGCGATGTCGGGGGCAGCAGATTAGGGGTTAAAGTAAAGGTAATGTTTCGTACCTATGAAAACCTCTATTGTTTGTTCAATATCATTGCTATGCAGTCGCTAACTTTTTTTACAGTTTCAAAGTATTTTTTGGAAGATATATAACTTTTATTGTCTCTAACGTTTCTTATGAAACTCCTCCCCACTGCTACTTCCGCTTTTCTGTGGCTCATCGTAGAGAGCTGTCCCACCCGCTCTCTACGTCGGCAGATTGAGCATGCATGTTAAAATTTTCTTCTGCGCATGCGCAACTTTCGGCATATACATAGTATTCAGCTGCTGTTTCCGGCAGAATTACAAAATAAGTCACACGGAGCATGCGCGTCTCATGAACGAGCACGGTGAGTAGGGGAGAAGATTACAGTCGGACGCATGCACTCATTGCTCGTGTGACGTAGTAGTGGATGGGCTGACCACCCCGGGGGAAAACGCTGATTGGAGGACACTGTATTAGTCGAGTGTCAATCAATTATTACAAAATGTTGGGCGGAGGAGAAGTTGTCAGCTGCTACTTATAAGGTAGGAATATCGGTTATATAAAATGATATATGAAAAACAATGAATGAAACTTGGGCTAATTTTAGATATACTTTAAGAGGTTGTTAACAAGTGTGCTCAACTTTACCTTGCCTTTAATGTCGGGAAGCGGCGGAAAAAGGGTTAATAATTATATTTAGTGTCGGTGATGTCGGGGGCGGTGGATTAGGGGTGTTTAGACTTGGGGTTTATATTATTGTGTTAGTTTTAAACGTTACTTTCTTTTCCCCATAGACATCAATGGGGTTGCGTTATGGTGATCTCCATTCCGTGATCGCAGATGTTAGTTTTTTTTCTAACACTCTCTCCCCATTGATGTGTATGGGGGAAAGCATGCACGAGCACGTAAACTCAGCCCTTGGCTTTTGTGCGGTATGGAGCTTAACGCACCATACCGCACAGCACAAGGAAGTTTTTCAGTAACTAGTAATGGCAGCACTATGGAGAGTGCAATAATGCAAATTTTTTTGGCGTTATTTTCGCGCCCTGTTTAGTGCAAAACTTGTAAACTAGGTGAAAGGAAGCTAAGAACACCATATAGAAAGTTGGCTGTAAATTGGCAATCTCGTTGTAATATCTGGCAACCTATTGATATTCTCTCTAAAGCCCATTTTCTTTACATCTGGCTTGATTTAGTTTAAAGTCAATATTCAAGTTAAAAGTAAAATTAACCATATTAAGCAACCAATGGTGCCTATTGTTATTATTATTATATAGAAAACAAATATTGTCCCTATATTAGGAGGAACATCTGATATACTAGATTCCTCCACTGTAATAAAATGTAACCCCGTCCCCACCACAGAAATCCTACAAGTGATGGACTCTATTCCCCTAAGCATTTTATCATCATTAATTTCCCACCCTCCAAACCATTTGCATATTATCTCTTATTATGACTTTTCCCATAATATAAAAGTTCCTTATTACAGCTGGTTGATAAGATAATAGCATACAACTGCAGGGAGCACATGCTATTAGAGTTTATAGCAAGTTTATTTACATAATAATTATGTGATACTATTCATATTCCAGGTCTCTGTAAACAGAGATGTATAATAATTGTGAGTATAAATGGCTTCATGTTTGCATTAATTCATCAACAGATATGTACTGTTTATGTTGTTTACAAAAAGTTTATTTAGCATTTTGTCAAATCTGTCTACTGCAACATGAGTATATAAGGGATCACCCCCATCAAAACACAGGTGTTTTTTTTCTATATTCTGTGAATAAGAATCAGAGTTTGAAGTTTATGTTTAGTATATGTGTAAATTCTAGTTCTTAGTGTATTATAGTAAAAATGCAAACTCATGAATTCACATGTGATATGTATTAGATCAGACTGTGATGAGTTTTAGCAGAGATTTCTCTAATTTATTTCCCATACCTAACAACTCCCTTGCTCATGGGCATAATTATCTTTGCTAATGGAGTACAGCATCAGAACTCAGGACATCTTACCCTCAGGAAATTACTCTGAGTAAAAAGGACATGCTTACTCAACTCTGTCTTTTTCAAGAGACAACCCTGGATATTTAATTTTTTAATGGACAAAAGAGAGTGGGGCCACAATGCTCTTAAACAGATTTATTCAGCTTGTACAGCTCATACAGCCAGACCACAAAACATATGATGTTTCGGAAGCTAGTCCTTAGTCATGTATGGATACCCCTGAAATCAACATGCCTTAAAAACCCTCTAAACCACACCCCCAATACACCTACAATACCTATGCTGCTGTCAACTAGTGGACCTGCACATTATATCTATTAACATATCAATGTATAACACCACATTAGCATTACAAAAGCAAAAACTAACCGCCTGCATCAAGTATTAAAAAAAAAAACTAACCGCCCACATCAAGTATTAAAAAAAAAAACTAACCGTCCGCATCAAGTATTAAAAAAAAAACTAACCGCCCACATCAAGTATTAAAAAAAAAAACTATCCGTCCGCATCAAGTATTAAAAAAAAACAAAAAAAAAAACGCCCGCACGAAATATAAAAAAAACCCTCCTACACGAAGTATTAACACATACACCGCAAACCCCCACATCGCTAAATAATAAAGTAATTAACCCCTTAATCACTTAACCATCAACCACCCACATTGCAATACACCTAATTACCCTATTAACCCTTAAACCGCAAAAACCCCATATCGCAATAAACCTAATTATCCTATTAACCCCAAAACTGCAAAACCCCTACATCACAATAAACCTATTTACCCTATTAACCCCTAAACCACAAAACTCCTACATTGCAATGAAGCTAATTAACTTATTAACCCCTTAAACCGCCAAAACCCACAATGCAAATTACTATTTAAATAACTAAGCACCCTAACCTAACACCCCCTAACCTAACACCCCCTTAAATTAACCCAAATTACCTAAACTAATCAATTGTAAAGTTACAAAAAAAAAACAACTAAGTTTACAAAAATAAAAAAGGCTAACATTACAGAAAATAAAAAATCAAATTACCAAATTTTACTAAATTAAACCTAATCCCTATGAAAAGAAAAAAGCCCCCCAAAATAAAAACACCCCCTACTCTAATACTCTAAGAACTTTCTAATTTACTCCTATTATCAAATTTTCTTCATTCTCTTGGTATCTTTATTTGAAATGCAAGAATGTAAGTTTAGATGCCGGCCCATTTTTGGTGAACAACCTGGGTTGTTCTTGCTGATTGGTGGATAAATTCATCCACCAATAAAACAGTGCTGTCCAGAGTACTGAAACAAAAAAAAAGCTTAGATGCCTTCTTTTTCAAATAAAGATTGCAAGAGAACAAAGAAAAAATGATAATAGGAGTACATTAGAAAGTTGCTTAAAATTGCATGCTCTATCTGAACCACAAAAGAAAAAATTTGGGCTTCAGTGTCCCTTTAAATTGACTGGATAAAGTATGATTTTTAAACAACCGGTTTACCAATCTTGATTTGTTCTCTAGGTTTCCTTTGTTAAAGATTTATCCTTGGTGAGCTTAGGAGCACACATGTGTCTTTAGCCATCTGAAAGCAGTTTGCAACAATGTTTATTGTAGTGTTATACATAGTTGTAAATACTACTGTCATAGACTGATAAAATACATGCGCACCCCTAAGCTCCTATCAGCTTACCTAGGTTTATTCTTCAACAAAGTATGCCAAAAGAAAAAAGCAAATTTGATAATAAAGCTAAATTAGAAAGTGGTTTTAAAGACACTCAAAACAGTGTGTATCTCTGTCTCACAGTGTGTCTTGACCAAACACTATAAACCATTCTCGTTGGAGGTCTAGTAAAATCATGCATGGTGGCATATCTATCAAGCTCCATACGGAGCTTGAGGGACCGTGTTTCTTGCGAGCCTGCAGGCTCGCCAGAAACACCAGTTATGAACCAGTGGTCTAAAGACCGCTGCTCCATAACCTGTCCACCTGCTCTGATGAGGCGGACAGAAATCACCGGAATTCAACCCGATCGAGTACAATCGGGTTGATTGACACCCCCTGCTGGTGTCCGATTGGCCGCGAGTCTGCAGGGGGCAGCGTTGCACCAGCAGTTCACAAGAGCTGCTGGTGCAATGCTGAATACGGAGAGCATATTGCTCTCTGCATTCAGCGATGTCTGTCGGACTTCATCCGCACTGTTGGATCAGGTCCGACAGACATATGATAAATAGGCCTCATTGTCTAGCAAATAAAACATATAAGTAAATAATCTGTGGCCTTAATATGTATAGCTCAGAGGTGATACAGCTGCATCACTTCACCAGCAGCACTGTTCACTTTAATTCTAGATGACCAGCCCCAGCTGCAGCCCACCGGGAACCCTCCTGATGTCCTGGTAGGCCAATTAAGCCTTGACTATATTACATGAAAAGAGATCAAATGCCCTTTAAAACATAGATTCCCCTGTTAGGTCTGAGAGCTTTATTCTTTGTGAATTAGGGGACTTGTTTCTAAATGAGGTGCAGGTGATCAAACATATTTACTAAAGCATTTTGGATCAAGAGGCCCCTCATAGAGTAATTTTGCTATAGATAATAAGAAATGAAAGTGGTAAGAAAATCACTCACAGATTTTGATGGCACCTGTAAGGAAATAGGTGCAAATGAAGCAGGGTGGCACTCACAGTGGTCAGCTCACTGGCCAATGTTTAGGGCCATAAACATTGTATCTCAAACTTATCTTGAGATATCAGTACCTGAGATTCATGTTGCCACTCTTTGTGGAAGTTTGATATACCACAGGGACTTGTGTTGCCACTCTCTGCTGGTGTAAGGTGCTCCTCTAGACAGCTGCAAATCTCTGAGTGGAAAGTCTAAGGAATCCGTCTGTCACACTGTGAAATAACGAGATGAATATGGAGCAAACTGATATCCAAAGTGTATGGATTTAAAAAGTTCTTTTAATTTTGCAACAAAAATTTGCAGGTGTCTAGAGGTGTTCATTACACCAGCAGAGAGTGGCGACACAAGTCCCTGTGGTATATCAAACTCTCACAAAGAGTGGCGACACACTCAAAGATGCATCTAATTAGTTACTACTATTTCTTTAATTGCACCAAAGTTTCCTTAATTAAATGTCAAACCTATTATAATTCCTTTATAAAAGATAGTAACATGCTATCAATAACTATATTAATATCAGCATCACTTACCTGTAAAGTGATGGAGGACCTCGCCAACCTGAGTAGTGCACAAAAGAAAAATAGCCACACCAATGCAGCCGGATAATGCACTAGAGGCAAGCAGCTGCGCTAATGCCAAACCAAGTAGCACCAAAAGGACTGAGGACTGCACTAATACCTCACCAGGATTCTAGGCATGGCAAGGCTGCATTCAAATTTACTCTCATTACATGCACAGTAAAAGGTGCGCTATTTCCAGCTGGCAGACACAGAGTAAACGTGGGCACAAATACTGGGACTTATATAACCATTTTTTGTGTTCTAACCCCTGCATTGTCGTGAATGGCTTTTGTCTTTGCCTGATTTAAATTCTGGATATTATAAGTCGCGTTTTTGAAAAACACAATTTTGCTTTTTAATTATTTTTTGTTAAATATCATCTTGGTCACAAAGAAATAAGATAGAATAGCAAAGGGAGAAATCACAGTCACAAAGATTTAGTTTCATTTGAAATCTTGCTCACAAAGACATAGATTCAGTTTGAAATCCCTTATATAAAGATGACCAGGGCCGTCTTTAATATTGACTGGACCCTGGGCAAAAAAAATTTTTGGGCCCCCCACCCCATGCAATTTCGCTCTCCATACGAACATCCCAAAAAACAACTAAATAATTTTTTAAAAAATGAAATAAAATGCAATATGTGAAACTAGACCTTAACAGTACTAATAAGTAAATAAATATATAAATTCCTCCACTGTGGATTTATTTAATATTCTTTTGAATGTGATTCTTGTGTGAGGTTAGCTGGTTAAAGAGATTTAGGGCAGCCAACAGGAGCAAAGTAAGGCAAAGACTTGTTCCCCTAACAAACATCCATTAGTTAATCTTAGGGCCACAGCAGAAAGAGCAGGGCTAAGGGGACCAGTAGACCGGATGCTGTCTGCCCAAGGCTGCATGGATACAGCGTGAGATGAGTCACACAGCCTCAAGACTGAAGAGAGCAGTGTATGCAGCTGCACATATGCTCAAATCCTCACGTGCCTGCCACTCCAGCTTTCTGCTGCATGCGCCTACAGTCAGCACTACCCAGAAACAATCCCCACAATCACAGCAGTTACCTGGTAACAGTGGTAACCCCAGCAGGACCTTTTCTGATGCAGTGGGAATGGCTGGATGCCGAGTTAGGGCTTAGCATTCAGTGCTGCACAGTGCACATCTAAAACAGCACATGGCAATAGCTTGGCATGTCACATGACACCGGCACGGTCTGGCACAATTTAAAAAAAAAAAATATAAGCAGAATACTTTTGACTGTGACAGTATTAGGACTGAATGTGTGTGTTCCCCATGTCACATTAGCAGTCTGGTATGAACCAAAAAAATATATATTTTTTTCTTTAGGACTCTTGGGCCTCTCAACAGAGACTGGGCCCTGGGCAGCTGCCCCTTTTGCCCTGTGTTAAAGACGGCCCTGAAGATGACTGTACTGAAACTGACAATCTCAATAATTTAAGTGTGAATTAGAAACAAACATTAGGATGATTACTACCCACCATTTCTAGATCTATGAATGTGATTTCCATTTTCTCGCTATCCCTGCAGATTGCATTAGTTTACGAGATATCGTGTATTCTATACATCGGTAAATTTGTGTTCTGATCACTGCAGATGGACTATACAATAGCAATGAATAGAGCTTAGATTAATCTAGACCACGTAAAAAAATACTCCTCTAAAATGTTGCCTGTGGCAATTTAAGAGTGTCTGTCACATGTGCTACATCAAAAATTATTCTAATTTGCTTTGGAATGCTTGCAAATATGTTAAAAAGGCCAATTTGCGACTTTATCAAGTACATTTAGATATCAGATTTGATAAGAATTAAATAATTCATCTCCAAAACCTGTTGAAAAATATTAAACAATTGGATTTTAATCACTGAAAACTGTTCAGCTCCATGTAAAAATAAGGTCGATAAACAGCCAAAATCCCAAGATTGTGATTATGTTTAAATTAAAAAGTGCCTTTTTTTTGCTGAAACCCCACAGAAAACAAATTGTTTGATAGATTGGGATCGACTACTATGAGTTGCATCTTGTCATTAAGAATAGAGGAAAGTCTAAGAAGGTATTGATGCAACATCAGCCTTCTGTATCATGTTGGTTTTTGTTATCCAACAAATGGCTTGCATAGCATTTATATAGCATCTGAAGAATGGTTTCCTCATAGTGAGTGCCCTTTATATTTTTAGAAGATCTTTGATGCTTGAATACAGGCACTATTTTCAGAGAAAAAAAAACTTGTTGTAAAATATAATACAGGTTTATTGAGTCTATTGTTACACAAGTAGGTATTCAATTGCTCAGTTAAAATGTTTTGCTTAATTATGCCCAATTTACCCATATTATTTGGATATATATTTGCATGTGGGTGTTGATTGCATAGGTAATGTCCAATTTTAATTATTGCATTCCATTACATGTCATAGCTTTCCTCTCTCTTTATAACATGATGTCATGCTATCAGTGGCCTGAATGGCATGGCAATAGAGATTATATATGTAAAGATGCAAGAAAAGGTGGCACACAGGTAAAAGGCAGTACCTTAATTAAAGTTTCTGAGAGATATTATATATTTCTCTTATGAGTAGGAAGCATTTTTACTGAGAGGGTAGATCTAGGATTTATAACTGTTTATTTCTGATAGTCTATGTATTATGCCCTTGTCTCATGTATATGTTTAATTTAATGGTTTAATGGAGCACAGATGCTTACAGATATTTCTCCTATCATGGTACAATGGAGAGTGGGCGAGCTGGCTAGCCAGGTGTAGCCAGTGCAGCAACAAACGTGTCTACTCAACACGCCAAACAAAAGTTGAAATCCAAAAAGAAGAGCACACTGCAGCTCACAGATGAAAGTCCATGGTAGGGGTAAAAGATACTTCAAGATTTATTTCCAACAATTAAAAACATGATATCGGCTCTGCACACATAAAAGACAACAGTGGTGTGCGATCTAGGTCCAAAATCAGATGCGTTTCGTGCACATGCTCACTTGGTCACTGCATGCGCACAAAACACATCTGCGTTGGACCTAGATTGCAAAACACGGTTGTCTTTTATGTGTGCTGAGGCTATTTCATGTTTTTAATCGTTGCAAATAAAGCTTAAAGTATCTGTTACCCCTGCCGTGGACTTTCATTTGTAAGCTGCAGTGCGCTCTTGTTTCTGGATTTATTTATTTTTTCTTCCACTACAGTGAGTTTTTTTAATAGATTTAATTTATAGTATTACTTTATTACCTAAAATTAGGTATCTGTTAAATTGGGATATTCCAAGTTATTGTAATAATATTGTGACCTTTACAGGCAAAACTCATATGCCTATTTGCTACACTTTTGTTTTGATGTGTTAAGGTTTATCTAATGATACTTTTGTCTGGAAACTATTATCTGTACCATGCTAGACTATTTAAATTTGAAACCTCAATAAGATGCACTTGTCTCTTCAACTTTGTTTTTTTTTGTTTTGTTTTTTAAGTCTTCCCAATGTCTTCCCCACTCTATATCCACTGTGTTCAGTATTGTGTTAGTGAGGATAAAATGCACTTTGTCTAAATTGTAAAGTGCAGTGTATAGGGACAAATATATATATATATATATATATATATATATATATATATATATATATATATATATATATATATATATATATATATATATATATATATATATATTTATATAGATATGCACAAAAGTTCCAACAATCCCAAAAAATGTTAATTCATTCTTTCCTGCTCTCCAATTGACTGCTGCTATATACTGCTTAGCCATGTCCTATGATATGATCAGAAGGAGTCAGAGCATTTAAAACTGCAGGGAAATAGGCAATGCACTAATGGAGAAAGATAGGTGATTATGTGCAGAAACAAAGCACAAAGAAGTGGAATAAAGAAATGTAACATATGAAAGTGAGTGAAACAGAGGGATAAAAAAGAAAATGTAGAAACAGAGAAAAATTAAGAATAAGGCAGTGAAATGGAGAATGTTAACAAAAATGGGCAGAGAGAATAAGAGAGAGAAGTTTTAATAGGTAAAAGGAGGCAAGGAAAGAGAGTGAATGAAAATACTGTATAAGGAATTAGTGAGTCTATTCTGACTTCATCTATTGTTTGTAAGATGACTGCCTTCTAATGTGTCATGAAGAAGCACAATCCTACACACAATTAGAAGAAGCTTAACTCAGACAAGTACCACAGCAAAGATTTGTGAATCCTTCATGCTTTATTGTTGCAGATGACAGAATTCTGAGGTTTCAGAAGTGGTAATGTCAGGTAAAAAGAATTTGCCTCTACAAAGTTATTAACAGAAAGTTCTAGCAAACTTTACACATAAGGTAAAACTAAAATGGTGGCAGGATGTGACCTCAAAAGTTCAGGAGTGGAACAGAGAATAAACATAAAAATGAATACAATAATATAACAGGACACTAGAGGGAACAAAAAAACTAAAAAACACTCAAAATGTACTTATAAAAATATGGACGTAAGGCAGAATACAACTGATGATACAATAACTTCCATTGAATATAGAATTGCAACATATATATCAGACTGATATACTACAGGAAAGTTATACTCTGTGGAAAGCATTGCTGGGCTAAAAAGAAGCTGCACCCAGGTGGTAACTCATCATTGAACAGGCTAACAATCACCTAGATTACGTTTTGCGTTTGTGTTTTAACGCTGAAAAAATGGTCATTTCAGTGTAAAAAAAGCATTGCAGCCATTACGAGTCTTGTCGGTATAGCTGTCCTGCATGCCTTTTAGCCTGTAACGCAACATCAGTCCCGCACTAAAAAAAAATGATGTTTTTTCATGGGATTCTCATAGCGCTGCCATTGCGAGTTTTGCGGTGAGGTTAAAACTTGCGTTCCAGCCTATACTGACACTATCCGTACTGCCATCTGAGACCAGTAGTTATAAGTTTTACGCAAAAAAACTTACATAAAACTCATAACTAAACTGTTACAAAGTACACTAACACCCATAAATTACCTATTAACCGCAAAACCGAGGCCCTCCCGCATCAAAAATACTATATTAAAGATATTAACCCCTAATCTGCCGCTCCCAACATTGCCGCCACTAATAAAATTGATTAACCTCTATTCCGCTGCACCCCGACATTGTCACCACTATACTAAAGTTATTAACCCCAATTGCCCCACACCCCAACATTGCCCACACTAATAAATATATTAACCCCTATTTTGCCGCTCCCCGACATTGCTGCCACTAAATAAAGTTATTAACCCCTAAACCTCTGGCCTCCCACATCACTACCACTAAATTAAACCTATTAACCCCTAAACCGCCAGCCCCCCACATCTCCAAAAAATAAATTAAACTATTAGCCCCTAAACCTAACAACCCCCTAACTTTAAATTAAAATTACAAGATCCCTATCTTAAAATAAATAAAAACTTACCTGTGATATTAAAAAAAAAACTAAGTTTAAACTATAAATTAAATTAACATTACTATTAGACTAAAATTAAAATAACTATCAATTAAATAAATTCAATTACTCATTTAAAAAAACTAACACTACTAAAAAAAATGAATCTACAGTTACAAAAAATTAAAAATACTAAATTACAAAAAATAAAAAAATACTAAATTACAAAAAATAAAAAAATACTGAGTTACAAAAAAATAACAAATGAAACTATCCAAAATAATAACAATTACACATAATCTAATAGCCCTATCAAAATAAAAAAGCCCCCCCAAAATTAAAAAAACCCTAGCCTACAATAAACTACCAATAGCCCTTAACAGGGCCTTTTGTAGGGCATTGTCCTAAAGAAATCAACTTTTTTCCCTGTAAAAAAATACAAAGACCCCTCCAACAGTAAAACCCAACACCCAACCAACCCCCCAAAATAAAAAAACCTAACTCTAAAAAAAACCTAATCTACCCATTGCCCTGAAAAATGGCATTCAGCTCTTTTTCTTGCCCTTAAAAAGGGCATTCAGCTCTTTTGTAATTGCCCAAACCCTAATCTAAAAAAAAACCCTACCCAAAAAAACCTAACACTAACCCCTCTTTAGGTACTCACAGTTGATGAAGTACAGCTTGAACGATCTTCATCCCAGCTGCTCTATCTTCATCCAGGCGGCTCCATCTTCATCCAGTTGGCTCCATCTTCATCCATCGAGGGATCTTCCTCATCCCTGCGGAGGCTGAGCAGTCGATGCACGGAGGTAGAGGTCTAGGCGAAGGTCCAAGGCGGAGATCCAGGCGGAAGTCCAAGGTGGAGGTCCAAGTGGAGGTTCAAGGCCGAGGTCCAGGTGGAGGTCCATAGATCCGACGTGGAGGTCCTTTTCATGCGATCGTCCGCCACACACTGATGATTCAAATGCAAGAAACCCTTTTATACTGGGGGTACCATTGCATTCCTATTGGCTGAAAATTTTAAATCAGCCAATAGGAATTAGAGCTGCTAAAATCCTATTGGCTGTTCAAATCAGCCAATAGGATTTAAGCAGCTCTCATTCCTATTGGCTGATATCGGGAGCGGCAGATTAGGGGTTAATAATTTTATTTTGGTGGCGGCGATATCGGGAGCAGCAGATTAGGTGTTAATAACATTATGTAGGTGTCGGCAATGTAGGGGGCAGCGGATTAGGGGTGTTTAGATGTGAGGTATATGTTAGGGTGTTTAAACGTAACTTTTTTCCCCCCATAGACATCAATGGAGCTGCGTTACGGAGCTTTTCATTCGGTGATTGCAGGTGTTAGGTTTTTTTTTTCTAACACTCTCTCCCCATTGATGTCTATGGAGAAAGCGTGCACGAGCACGTCAAAGCAGCACTTGTATTTTGTGCAGTATGGAGCTCAACGCAACCATATCGCACTCACAAAACTTATAATGGCAGCGCTATGGAGGGTGAAATAATGCAACTTTTGTTGCATTCGTTTCACACACTCTATAGCGCAAAACTTGTAATCTAGGTGAATGTTATTGAGCTGGTTGTTCGTTCCTGTGAGTGCGCTTCTTTCTGTGTGTATGTAGTCTCCCTAAGGGAAAAAGGGGCAACCAGATGTGGACTTCTTGCTCAGTGTGCTGAGAGGAATATGGCTACACCTCACTGACGAGGCCCAATGAAGGCCAAAATGATCATCTGGGGTTATCTTGTTCCTTGTTCAGAAAGGAAATGTCTGGTATTTTGATGCTGGCTTTACTGTAATAGACGGGATCAGACTGATATACTACAAAATTTCTACTTTTTGGATAGCATTACTGGGCTAAAAAGAAGCTGCACCCAGGTGTTAACTCGCCATAGAATAGGCTAACAATGTTATTGAGCTGGTTGTTCATTCCTGAGTGTGTGCGTCTCTATGTGTGTGTATATATATATCCTATATATGAAATCTATAGCTAGTTAATACAGCTGTATTTTATATATGGGATACAACACAAAAGTAAAGACAGGACTTACTTAATCAAACATTTAAATTGTCTGTTAACCTCCCACATCTTCTTTATATAATTAGGTAACTAAACAGAAAACCCTGATAGCATTTCTCACTTTATTCTTATAAATTTAAAATCAAAATCAAATAACCTCATGTGATCAGCTATACACTCATTAAAGCAAATGTTTTAAAGTAATAGTCCACCTAATTATGATGCATCTAATTAGTTACTACCATTTCTTTCATTGCACTAAAGTACCCTTAATTAAATGTCAAACCTATTATAATTCCTTTATAAAAGGTAGTAACATACTATCAATAACTATATTAATATCAGCATCACTTACCTGTAAAGTGATGGAGGACCTCGCCAACCTGAGTAGTGCACAAAAGAAAAATAGCCACACCAATGCAGCCGGATAATGCACTAGAGGCAAGCAGCTGCGCTAATGCCAAACCAAGTAGCACCAAAGGGACTGAGGACTGCACTAATACCTCACCAGCCTTCTAGGCATGGCAAGGCTGCATTCACATTTACTCTCATTACATGCACAGTAAAAGGTGCGCTATTTCTAGCTGGCAGACACAGAGTAAACGTGGGCACAAATACTGGGACATATATAACCGTTTTTGGTGTTCTAACTCCTGCACATATATCCGGGTATGTATGCAGCCACATCATGAAAGCACCACTCCTGAGCCTATAAATCTCCCTAATTCCTCTCAGTTGGTCCTAGTTAATTCTGATGCAATTCTCCCTCACTCCCAGTTACCCTAAAGTTATCTCTTGGAGTTTGTCGTTTGCACCACTTCTTCCTGCCCTGTGTTACCTGTTGTCTTCTGGCTCCTGAACCCTTATTCATATCGACAGTTTATTGATTTGATTGGAGCCTCACTGCTCTGGACTGAATTTCTTGGGACATCTTGTAGCTTGCATTTCTGGACTTGAGCATTTCCTGACCCTCTGCTAATAGGCTTTCAAACATATTACCTGACTTTGTGACCCAAGGCCTATTACACTGAACTGTACTTGTCATTTGACAAAATTATTTATAACTACTTTGACACAATATAAGGTGCATATACCCTAATTTAATAACATGTATATTATATTTTCTCTGATGGTGTAAAGAACATACTGGATATTACCTATTATTTTAATTCTTAATAAAATAAAACTTCACTTTACATGTATGTTGTTACTGAATATTTAACTTACCACTGGTTATGTAATTACTAGTTCTGCACTATGTATGTTGAACTAATCAATTAAAAATGTGAAATAGGACACAAAAAAATAAAAAAAAGGAGAAAGTAGAAACTTGAAACAGGATAAAAGAAACAAAATAAAAAAACAAGTACTAATTAGGAAAGGAAATAAAATAGGAAACAGGAGATTGGTGAGAAAAGACAGGTCCCTTCATCAAGATCACCCTTCATCCTTGATAACTAGATTTCCATTGTGCTTGTGAGCACCCAGAAAGTGTAAATATTCTCCCCCCATTCCCATCCAGAAAGGTTTGAAGTTGTTATTGGGGAAAATGACCCCAGCACACAAAGTATTCAATAGCTTAGCTTCAGTGACCCGCTGAAAATTATCTTTAAATACCATTAGATTATTTATTTCTTGTGATCTCAAAGCACATGCACACTTTATACAATCATTATTTTATTTTAAAGGAAATGTACAATACATTTTATCAATAGTTCAATAAAATAACATCCTAGTTGCATAAATAATTTAAATATTATTATTACCAATATAATTTATTTGTAGAGCACCAACAGAATAACATTAATATATTATTTTATTAATAAAAAAAGTAAACAATTAAGTCAATTAAAAATAAATATAATAAATATAAGTTAATGTATATAAATAATAGAAAATAATTATATTTTTTTATTTTATATTCAACACTTGCATAATCTCTATAAGAGAAAATTTAACTTTATGAAAGTCTTAATCATTTTTCAATGTGGATTTGTCTACCCTGTACTTAGTACATACAAGCAGATATTTGGTTTGAGGATATAATATTACTGATCCTTGAAAAGATTGAATTCCATGATGACCGTTTGATTCTCTTTCTGACTCATCACAACCGGTTCATTTTCATTTTGAGAGGTGCTTATGTACCAGTTGGGGAAGGCAGCAGATTCAAAGCTTTGTGTACTGGAGTTATTTGGATTTGGACTGTTTTCGTTTTTGAAGAAGGTAAAGCGCTTTATCTGAGCAGGGTCCAGGCTCTGGAAAATTAATAATGCAAATTGTTATAGATACAACAACAAAAAATCTTATGACAGATTAAGATACAAGACTGTGTATTAGAGACATCTCTTTTTCTACTGTCTGCCTTACATTGCATCTGGTTATACAGTTTAAACAAGTTTTCTTTTTCATTTAATTTAGTAGATTGAAGTTCAAAAAAGCCATACTGATGTTACTGGCAACAGAATTTAGGAGAGTTTGCACATCCTTGCTAGGAATCTTTAATAGCCTCTCTGTAAAGATGCAGTGTATGTGTTTATGAGTGTATATAAAGCTTTTAGCATCTTGTGAGAGTATATATGAAAATATACACATTTGTTTTTATTACATTTTGTGCCATTTACACAAAAAAATCAATTGAATGTAGAATCTCCTTGACTAGGGAATTCAATACTAGGAAAACAGTAATATTTAACGTTTACATTTGTTAACATTCCATATTAGTTACTTTAGGTATAAAGGCATAGGTGTATAATCCATGCTGATATATGTTCCTTAAAGCGATATAAAACCCACATTTTTTTCTTTCATGATTCAGATAGAGCATGCAATTTTAAACAAATTTCTAATTTACTCCTTTTATCAATTTTTCTTTGCTCTCTTTGTACATTCCTGCTTTTAAAATAAAGATACCAAAAGAACAAACAAAAATTGATAGTAGGAGTAAATTCGAAAGTTGCTTAAAATTGCATGCTCTATCTGAATCATGAAAGAAAAAATGTTGGTTTCATATCCCTTTCAGTGAGGTAGATGTATGTTAATTATGCAGACTTTTCATATTATGATACTCACCTCTAAACGCAATTCAGGAGTATCTCCTACAGCAGCACATGATAAGTACAGATCATGTTCTTTAAGACCCAAAGTCACAGGTTGCTTCAGAACTCCATTTTGTGGTGACGGTCTGTAAAACTCCATTTGTATCTTCTCTGGAAGAAAAGACATTAGAAACATTATCCTGTGCAATTAATTATGACATCACCTGATAAAAGCATGATTAGTCAACTAAGAAAAATTGTGTTTCAATTTTCTAGGTATAATAACGTTGCATAAATATTTCAGTTGCCAGGTTGTTACAAAAAAATAGATATACTAAATAAAAAAATAAATATGTAAATATTTTTAAGTAAATGCTGATGTAGATTTGCTGTGATAGTGCATTTATCTCAGTAATATCAAAAACAGAATTAAACAATTAAGAATTTATAAAAATGTAATATTAACCATTTAACTTTTGAACTGAACTGATTAAATTTTATATATATATATATATATATATATATATATATATATATATATATATATATATATATATATATATATATATATATATATATATATAATTTATTACACTTCTGTTTGCAAAGTATAACTGAATGTATCAATTGATTAAAGGGACGCTAAACACTAAGGCCTATAGATTAAAGTAGAGCGCAATTGATAGAGCAAAGTGTGCTATCAATATCACTGGACCGTGCAAGAATTAGCGCACAAATTGATATTACAAGTTAGTTCTTAAAGAAGAATAACAAGAGAACGTTTTCACTCATATAACAAGTTGAATTATGGGAAATCACTTAACACTGCTAAAACTGCTATGTTTTGAGCAAAATGAGTATAATTATTAAAAAAATTACTTACGCTCTCTATCAATATTGTGTCCTTGTAAATATAAAGCAACAAGTTTGGCTTCCCCTGGAAATTCTTGCAAGGCTAGGCACTTGCTGGCGGCATCCTTAATCTTGTAAACTGTTGATAATGGTGATTTAGCTCTAACTGTGGAAGCTATTCGTTCATGGGAAATTTCCTCTAAAAAAATAAAAACAACATTTTAGCTTTGGCAATACAGCTTAAAAGCAAATCTGTATATTTCTATAAAAGAGATGAATGTATTATTATTATTAATTATAAAATATTTCAAATAATAATCAAACCTATGCATTTCTGTAACCTCGGTATATTATAAAGCTACTTATACAATTAATTAATACAATTGCTATTTTATTATTTTGCAATTGGTTCACTGAATTATAAAACATCAGAAATGTGCTACTAAATTGAATTTTAAAAATATCAACATGTGTAGCGCATCGAAATGTAATGCATGTTTCTCTGGCACGTGTTCAATTGCTTCAGACATATGTGATATAATATACAAGTAAAAGTATAAAATGTAAATCAATAAGAAAGGTGAAAAAAAAAATCTAACCTTCAGCAAAAACATGAAGCAGATCTAGTAGATCCATATCCGAGAATAAATCTACATTTCCTGATATTTTTTTCATTCTATCCACCGCTATCACAAGAACTACTGCTTTTTTGAAAGAATGTAATGATTCTCTGTGTTCAGTTACTTCCATGGTTATCCCAGAATTACAGGTTAAACACGTTCTTGAACAGGAGCCCCAGTGTAGATCTTGCAAGGATTTCTGTGGGGGGAAAATATGTAATGTTATATATACTGCAAATGTAACATTTACTTACTCACATATTCTTTTGTTTGTTTGCTTTAAAATGCATTGTAGAAATTACCTTAGTTTTCCATGGGCACTCTTCATAAAATTCTTCCTCCATGTCACTAAAATGGTTAAAAACATGATGTTTAAATTATTTTTATCATCAAGTGAAATGATTATAATATATGATGAACCATTCCATTAATAAAAATATAGATAGATAGATAGATAGATAGATAGATAGATAGATAGATAAATAGATAGATAGATAGATAGATGATAGATAGATCAGCCTACACCATCCTAACATACATAATTCATTCATAAAATTATATTGTCTCTGCTATCCTTATGTGACCTTATTTATACATAAAATTATTATATATGAAGATTTATTTTCTAGTTTTTCCTAGCCAAGTTGTTTACAAAATATATTTTTTCCTTCTAATCCCTAAGAGCAATAATACTCTTGATGTACAATGTAAAGTTATAAATTGTATCAATTTATTGTATAAATAATAGAATATAAAACTAAAAAAAAACTATGATGCAAATGAAAAGTACAGTTTGGACATCCAAAGAATTTATTTTGCATAAAAACAAAAAAAAACAAAAAATTTTTTTATCTATAAAGATGTTTAAATTGATATTGAAACTAATCGGAAGTGTACATTTTGTGCTTAACTGGTCTGTAGAACCTTACTGGCGGAAAAGGAAAGCAGTTCCATGACTTTTTTGTTGAAAAAACAAACTGTAAAACACTTTTAAAATGCCCTCTTTTCAACCCAATAAAGAAAAAAGAAAATACTGTAATGTCCTTTTAATTCCCACAATATATGTCTTGTATTTAAAAAATATTATTACCTGTAGCCATGCATAAAGATTGAATCAATTTCAGGAACTTCTGCCATTGTTGCTTCTGCTGTGAAAAAAGGTAAAAAAAAAGAATTAGTTAGAGCACAGAAAGAGTAATTTTCCTTATGTTATACCTGTATATAGCAAAGCTGTATTCATTTGAAATGCTACATACCTGTATTACTGTTGCTTTCAAAACCCTGCAATTAATATTTCCCTTTAGAGATGATGCTTTCTCTGTATTTCGTTTATTTAAGATGTTTCTAATTCTGCTGACAGCCTTTATATAGAAATCCTACTTCCTGGTGATTGAGCAATACAGGATTTCACAAAGTAGGAAGTACTTGCACTTACAAACGTAAATACATCATTAAAATTCCACATTTCACTAGAGATATTAAAAAGGATATAACTAAAGATATTGATTTTTCCTCTAGATATGATGCTACTATATTGCTATAACTAATACATATATTAATCTATTTTATTAAAAACATTGAGATCACATTGTCAATATAAATAAATTGAGTACTTTCTGCACAGTTGCTCCTCTGCTGCCTGAGAAATAGCAGACAAATAGATTTTGGATAACAAACAAATTCTGAGCAATCCCATGGCCAAATATAAAAGGAAATGAAACAATTAGTCCTAAACATTGTTTTTGTGTTTGTACAAGTCTAATTGTTATGATTTGTATTCAGTGCTTTTTATGTTAATGCTGTACCATAGATTTAATATGCTTTAAAGGGACACTGTACTGTAACATTGAGTTTCCAGTAACCTGTTATACCAGCTGTAGAATATAAAATGAATTGAAAAATTATCATTTTGGTTTATTTCTTTATTTGCAATAGTTGTTTTTGAATACACAACCCATTTGAATGGACTAAGCTTGCAAATAGTGCAGACCTCAATATCTATTTCTATACACTCGTCTCCTTATCTTATCTCTTTGTCTGTAGACAAAAGCTAATACTTAAAGAGCAATTAAAAATTTACTTTTTAGTATCTCTCTTTCCTACTCCCCCACTGGGCTGCTGCTGATTCCTTCTTACATAGGTTTTCTTTTGAGAATACAAAAGTATTCATATGTTCAGTATTTGTGATGGTCTTAGCAGGTAACATCAGGCATTTCAGATGCAAAATAAAGGTTAAAGAGCTGTTTGTAAACAATTTACCAGGTAGAGAACACATGAAAGGGGAGAACATTTTACAGTACAATGTCCCTTTAATTGACAACAGAGAGAAGAATCTGAACACAAATGTACATTAAGATTCCTATCTAGGCTTAGTTTGCAACTATAAGAATACAGGCAAAAAAAAAATCTTCATTAGGAAATGGTGAAACCATTGCTGCCTCTAGAACTCTGCTGTTTCTGTGTATTTCTGTGAATTACTCTTATATCGGCTCTGGTCTTTTGCAGTCACTCAAGGGGTTTTCTTAACTTGTCTTCTCAGAAATCTAATTGCAGCCGTTGATAGCTTCCTTTTTCTGCCCCATCCAGGTAGTGTAAACACTGTTCCTTTAACTTTAAACTTGTGAACTATGCTTCCAATGGTGTCTCTGAGAACATTCAGTGTCTTCACTATCTTTTTGTATCCTGTTACTTGTTTGTGAAGGGTGATGATCTCTTCTTTTAACTTTTTTGGCCCATTCTTTTGACTTAGCCAACTTGCTAACATGCAATCAAACGTGACACTCAACAAACCCCTAGCCAGTTCAGGTATTTCATGAAGCCCTTGATTAGTTGTATCAGGTGTGCTTGAAACAACACCTGGTTTGCATATTTGTGCTGTTTTGAAGGATTCTATTCAGAGAGTTGAATAATTTTGAGACTGCAGAATTCATTAAAAATTGCGTTTTCAGTTTGAGGGAATCACTTGAAGCATATGTTGTGTTGAGCTATTTCAATTGCTTTTGTTTGATTTGTTGATTGCTAACAGCTGAAAGTCTGTAAATTTTGAAAATAAACCTGATTTGCAATGGGGGCTGAATAATTTTCAGTACAACTCTATATATATATATATATATATATATATATATATATATATATATATATATAACATATATGTGTAGCCACCCATCAGCAGCTATCTCAAAGCTGCTAAGCCTACCTAGGTATGCTTTTGAACAAAGGATACCAAAGCAAATTAGATAATACAATAATTTAGAAAGTTGTTTATGGCCTTGAGTGCTAATGACGGCTCTGAGCCATCACAGAGTTTCCCACTCTGGTGCTGACATTTCAGAGCCATCACTAGCACTCTGCCAACTTGAGGGAGATCTGGGGGCTCCCACCCGCTCCTACCCCGGTGATCGGTGCTGCATAATGCCAGGCATCGCCGGGGCTTCCTGTTTTGCGTGGTGACGTCACGCGCAATAACGTGATGATGTCACTGCGCAACTTTATTTAACATTAACAATATTAAATATAGGAGCAGGGGTCATTCTGCTTAGAATCCTGTATCTCAGGCATCTAAGCAGCAACAGACCCCCAAGACCCACCGTTGGAAAGGTAATCGCCTAACCTTTCCAACAGTGTAAGTCTTGGGGATCTGAAATAAATAAAAAAATATATATTTTTAAAAATATAAAATAAAAAAAACCTTAGCACCCAGGTGGGAAAGTGCTTAGCACTCAAAGGGTTAAAATTGTATGCTGTTCTGAATCATGAAGGACAATTTTGGTTTCATGTCCCTTTTAATAATCTGTAATGTATTAGAGAACTGCCTACTGCTTGTAGGCAAGTGGAGCTAGAGAGTAAGCCAGCATAGACTTCAGATTCCTGAGTCAGAGTATTTCAGTGGCTCTGAGGGGAAAGCCACAAAGATCCAGGTTCAGTCCTGGGTAGTGATGTTGCGAACCTAAAAATTTAGGTTCGCGAACGGCGGACTCGAACTTTCGCAAATGTTCGTGAACCGGCGAACCGGGCAAACCGCCATTGACTTAAATAGGCAGGCGAACTTTAAAACCCACAAGGACTCTTTCTGGCCTCAATAGTGATGGAAAAGTTGTTTCAAGGGGACTAACACCTGGACTGTGGCATGCCGGAGGGGTATCCATGGCAAAACTCCCACGGAAAATTACATAGTTGATGCAGAGTCTGGTTTTAACCCATAAAGGGCCTAAATCCCCTAACATTCCTAAATTGTTTGGAATAACGTGCTTTAAAACATCAGGTATGATGTTGTATCGATCAGGTAGTGTAAGGGTTACGCCCGCCTCACAGTGACAGACCAAACTCCCCGTGTAACGCACCGCAAACAACCGCAAACAGTCCATTTGCACAACCACGAGATAGATAGATTTGATAGATAGATACATTGAAGGCAACTTCAATTAGATTACACTAGCAGACTGATGTTTCACAGTCAAAAAATATTTTTTTTAAATATTTACACTACTGTTATAACAAATATGATTGGTGGCACTAGTTGGCAAGTGGGCCTGGCACACACGCTGGGAGGAAGGCAACTGCAATTAAATTACACTAGATGACTGATGTTTCTCAGTCAAAAAAGTTTTTATTTTAAATATTTACAATACTGTTATAACAAATATGATTGGTGGCACTAGTTGGCAAGTGGGCCTGGCACACACGCTGGCAGGCAGGCAACTGCAATTAGATTACACTAGATGACTGATGTTTCTCAGTCAAAAAAGTTTTTATTTTAAATATTTACAATACTGTTATAACAAATATGATTGGTGGCACTAGTTGGCAAGTGGGCCTGGCACACACGCTGGCAGGCAGGCAACTGCAATTCAATTGCACTAGCAGGCTGATGATTCACAGTCAAAAAAGTTTTTATTTAAAATATTTACACTACTGTTATAACAAATATGATTCGTGGCACTAGTTGGAAAGTGGGCCTGGCACACACGCTGGCAGACAGGCAACTGCAATTAAATAACAATAGCAGACTGATGTAAAAGTTGTTTTTTTTTAAAAAGTTACACTAATGTTACAACAGATAGGAGTGATGGCACTCAGGATAGAAGTAGGCACAGTATGTGCTGGCAGCCTGACACACAGGCTGGCACTAGTGGCAGGCTGGCCTGGCAACTAAAATTAAATAACACTAGAAGACTGATGTAAAAGTTTTTTTTTACAAAATTTAAACTAATGTTACACCAGATAGGAGTGGTGGACTGGCACTGAGGTTGGAAGTAGGCACAGTATAAGCTGGCAGCCTGACACACAGGCTGGCACTAATGGCAGCCAGGCTGGCCTGGCAACTAAAATTAAATAACACTAGAAGAGGACTGATGTAGTTACACCAGATATAAGTGGTGGAAAAAAGAGCTATTAATCACACTATATGATGTGGGCCTGACACACAGGCCTGATGGAAAATGAAATTAGATTACACTAGCAAAATGATTTAAAAGTTTTGTTGTTTAAATTTACACTAATGTTAGGCAGATATGAGTGGTGGCTGGCACAGAGCAATTAACCCCAGTATATGCTGTGTGAGCCTGAGACACAGGCCTGATAGAAAATGAAATTAGATTACTCTAGCAAAATGATTTAAAAGTTTTGTTGGTTAAATTTACACTAATGTTAATCAGATATCAGTGGTGGCACTAATCACAGTATATGCTGTGAGCCTCACACACAGGCTGAAAGCCAGGCAAATGCAAATAAAATTACAAATAATAAAAAAAAAAACGACTGGTTATAGCCCTAAAAATGGCTTTTTGGGGTGCTGTCCTTACAGCAGAGATTAGATGAGTCCTTCAGGACTGTAGTGGACACTAAATACACTAGCCTAGCTATCTATTTCCCTATAATGTCAGCAGCAGCAACACTAAAGCTCCTCTCACTAAGAAAGCAAGGTCGTAATGAGTCTAAAATGGCTGCTGCCAAGGAGCTGGGAGGGTCTGTGAGGGAGTGTCTGCTGCTGATTGGCTCAAATGTGTCAGAAGGCTGTGAGATACAGGGTCAAAGTTTCCTCAATAATGACACATAGGGGGCGGATCGAACATCGCATATGTTCGCCCGCAGCGGCGAACGCGAACAAGCTATGTTCGCCGGGAACTGTTCTCCGGCGAACAGTTCGCGACATCACTAGTCCTGGGCATGACAATAAAAGTATGTATCTAAATGTCAGAAGAAATGTAATCTACCATTATCCAGTTGGCGCTTATGGCTGAGCACGAGCATCACTAAGGGGGGCTAGGGGAAAGCATTGTATCAAGCTGCATAATGGAATGCCCTAATTTAGTGCCCTCTTCCAGCCACTAGCATCACTCCATGATCTGAGGCTGTGCTCTCTGACACTGCTGTTATAAAATGACAGGTTGTGTGAATGACAAATGCAAGCAGGGAAGGAGGCTGATACAGACTGTGAGAGAACTCCCCATCCCTGGGATTGAGGATTTCAGGAGGAGTATTATAAGAAATGTGAGAAAACAAATGTAAACATTTTATTAGACCAATAAATTTATTTTTTCTTAAGTAAGAAATAAATTAAACAATTTTTGTGTCCTAAAAGTATAATGACCCCTAGGCACTGTGCATAACTAATACGTTAGCACCACAGCAGCTACTGATACAGTAAATGAGGCAGAATAGAAGAAAATAACATTTGGCACACAGTTAAGGGAAAGGCACAGAGGTAGAAGGGGCAGTGGTTGAAGGAGGTGCCCCTTATCAATTTCCTCAGGTTCCACAGGATCAAGCAACAGAAAGAAACAAATGATTCATCCAAAAAGATGCCAGAGTAAACCTCCGAGAACTTTTTATGGCTCAAGAAATTCTGCACCACAGGAGTGGCAAGTTTTACCAGCAGCTGCACACCTGGTATGTACAAAGTTATTACCACATAACACACACACACACACATATGCTTCTCATAGCCTACAGGAAAGATAAAGCTTTAAGGGAGTTACAGCCATACTATGGAGCCCTACACTACGATTAGTTCTGTTTAACTCATTTTGAAATGCTCTGTCTTGACAGTTACAGGATTTCATAACCTTATAAAATGCACTGCTGGTTTTATTCCAGCTCATATGTGTTTATAAACTGAGGCAGCTAGGGGGAGCTGCTCTTTCAGATATAAGGGATCTCTGGATTAGTTCTATTATAGGTTAATACTGCCCTGAAACTCTGTTTTCAAGTACATACATAACATTTGCAGCATGAGATTCAGGAACTCTTGATATCTAGTATCTATGTTATTGCAACAACTCAGATTTATACGTAACATGACCTTATAAATCCTTCAAAGGAAAATTTTGTTATAGCCAAAGGGCAAAAAAATCCCTATCTGCGCTTCCATTCCAGAGCTGATATGAGTAATTCACAGCAGTGAGTGCCAGAGGCCGCAAAGTTTTTGCCTATATTCTTTTTCTTTATTTATATTTTTAATATTTTTTATTGAGGTTCAGTTCCAGGCATACATTCATTGCATGACAATAAAGAAGAATATGAAAAAACATTGGATACAAGACATATAACCAATAAAAGCATTTTTTAAATTTCAAGCATATTAGTGTTTATATTTCCTGTCATTTAAACTATATACCCTTTATATGGTAGTGCGGGAGATGAAAGGTTACAGATGGTGAATTTGAACAAAAGGAGACCACTCGGGTCTCAAATGGTGTGAACCTCATTGTATTTTTCTTTCAGTGCTACAACCTTATAGTAGTATCAAGCTTAAAGGGACACTGAACCCAATTTTTTTCTTTCATGATTCATATAGAGCATGCAATTTTAAACAACTTTCTAATTTACTCCTATTATCAATTTTTCTTTGTTCTCTTGCTATCCACCAATCAACAAGAACAACCCAGGTTGCTCACCAAAATGGGCCGGCATCTAAACTTACATTCTTGCTTTTCAAATTAAGATACCAAGAGAATGAAGAATATTTGCTAATAGGAGTAAATGAGAAAGTTGCTTAAAATTGCATGCTCTATCTGAATCACAAAAGCAAAAATTTGGGTTCAGTGTCCCTTTAAGTAAAAAAATAACTGAGTAAATAAGAATATAGTATATAAACTGTTATAACATCGTAATGAAATATAGCGATCTAATAATATCGACAGATATATCCCTTTATATGATTAGTCATTATTATTATTATTATGAGATATTTGTAGAGCGCCAACAGATATCGCAGCGCTGTAAACATAGTCGGTATACAAGATAACTTTTGTAGGGATCAAGTGGGTAGAGGGCCCTGCCGAGAGTTTCACTGTTGTAGTCGGCTCTTATGAAGGTGATATGCAGAGAGCTGGGCCCATAGGCTTACATTCTAAGGGGTTCAAGGGGAAAGCAATGGAGTTAGGAAAGGTTATTGTGGGTTGTATGCATCCCTGAATAGTAGAGTCTTTAGGGTGTGCTTGAAGCTGTTAAAACTAGGGGAGGGTCTTGTGGAGCGAGGCAGGGAGTTCCTAATGGCAAGTGGTGTCCCCCTTTTAAAAAAATCAGCCACTCTTGGATTGCTGACAGCTAAACAATATTAAAGAGGGAAATGTGAGGGGGAAAGAGTGAAAGGGCCTCTCATGGGCCCAGTAGGGAGCAAGTAAATACTAAGGGAACCATCTAACTAACATTTCAAAAAATCCTGATGAAGTAAAAGTGAGACTATAATGTCTGTTACATAGTACAGAAGGAGACTATATCCCTATCTGTAAATGTCTAGATCTATCTGATAAAAAATTGTTGGTGCAGACACAAATTTCAGTTATGTATCTGTAGTTATAGAGTTAATTGTAGAGAAATTAATGGGTGAGAGAATATAAGATATGGTCCTATAAGTGAGCGAACCCCTATAACAAATAATGTTAGTGATCGTTAAGAAAAGACTAAGGTGGGCTTTCTCGGCCACAGACAGCACACCAGCAAGATAAAATAAAGTGGGACCAACTAACTTTTAACACTATGCATAGTGCATATATATTCAAGGAGGAAACTGAAACCCAGTTAACTCTCACTACAGTGTTAAATTATATCCAAGCAGAAACAAAATGTTATTTAGTGTAATATAGGAGTACAATGTGAAAGTTCAGCACTCAAACTTTATAGTATGTTGTGTACAGAGATTTGCGATAAACTATTAAGTATGGTCTTACTTAAATATAAGTGGCAAGTCAGTTGTAGGGAATCTAGCCTTATGAAAAGATAATAACATATTTAACTGCCAATAATGATGTTGCACATTCTGATTTGTCCAGAGAGTTATGGAGATTACCATATAAAAACATAATGGGTAATATATATATATATATATATATATATATATATATATATATATATATATATATAGTGAAGCAAATAGCGTCAGCACTTATTGATAAAAAATATCCATTCTTTATTGAGGTAACAAACAAAGTTAAAAACAGCGACGTTTCGAGTCAACACAGACCCTTAGTCATGCTATGGATTAAGGGAAATCACCTTCTTATATAGCACCTGTGTATTGATTAGCTTGATTTGTCTGAACACATTATAGTTTACATTTTGGATTTTTGACCCCTAACGGGTCAGAATGTTCAGCAGTAATCTTTGTACTTATATCACAGCTTTTTTATATATAATCAATATTTCTATCTAGTGATTTTAATCCAAGACTATATTTCAACAAAATATATAAATGTTATTATAAAAACAAGTGAAGATCATAGTCTTTGTTTAGACCATTCGAACTAAGTGTTTTTAGATGCTGTATCCACCATACCTCCTTTTTTTTCAACAGTAACTCTCTGTTACCCCCTCTTCTTTGTTTTGGTATGTGGTCAATTATTTGGAATCTTAACTGGCTAACTGTGTGTCCAGCATTTATAAAATGGGATGATACAGGGAGTGTCATATCTTTACATCTGATAGAGGACTTGTGGGCACTAATCCTGTCCTTGATGGGGTTAATGGTCTCTCCCACATAGCCCCGCCCACATGGAAATTTAAGGATATATACCACATAGTCTGTGTTACATGTGTATAGGCCTTTAATTTCACGTTTTTTGTTATCATTTATCTGTGCTATGCATTTTCCCTTGATCATGGAGTTACACTGTGCACAGTTAATGCAGGGGTATGACTGTCTGTTAGCTGTTGTGAGGTAGTTTATAGTATCTTTCTTATTTGTCCCCACATCAGATTTCACCACAAAGTCTCTAATGTTTTTGACCCTCTTATAGGAATTAATTGGTGGTTTACAGAACTCCTCAATATGTGGATTGGTTTATTCAGTATATACCAATGTTTTTTAATAATTTTTGTGATGTCACTGCTGAATTGGTTATATACTGAAGAAAAAATAAGTTGTTTTTTGTCAATCTGGTTTTTATTTTTGCTTTCTGTGACTGTTGGATCCAAAGTCTCTCTAATTTTAGATTTAACTATTTGTTCACTGGTGGTTATAACTGTTTGTGGGTAGCCTCTATCTGTAAATTTTTTACCCATTTGTTTTAGTCTTACTTCTTGTAGATCTTTCTCTTTTACATTGCGCATAGTTCTAAAAAACTGACTCTTAGGGATAGCATTAAATACCCTATCTGGGTGGTAACTGTCAAAATGAAGTAGTGTGTTGCGATCAGTTGGTTTACAGTATAAATCTGTTACTAGAAGGTCATCTTTTTTATATACTAAGGTGTCAAGATAACTCACTTTCACTTGTGAGTGACTAATAGTAAATTGTAGGCTTGTAATGCAGTTGTTTAGTTCCTACACAAAGTTCTCTAGGGTCTCCAATGTACCCCCCCATATGCCAAATATATCATCTATATAGCGTAGCCATACTTTACAATGACTTTGATATTTATTGTTAAGATAAACATATCTGTTTTCGAATTGGCTTACAAATATATTGGCCTATGAGGGGGCTACATTGGAGCCCATAGCTGTTCCCTTTTTTTGTATATAATATGTGTCTTGGAACAAAAAATAGTTATGGTGTAGTATAATATTCAGCATGTCTTCTATAAAGTCAAATTGTATATTAGTATATACCTGATCCTTTTTAATGAGATCCAATACTGATTGTACTCCTGATTCATGTGGGATTGAAGTATATAAAGAAGTATATAAACTCACTATATCTAGTGAGAATAATATATTGTTTTCACTTACTATCATCTTGTCTACTTTGGTTAAAAAATCCCCTGTGTCTTTTAAAAAGGATTTCTGACTTGCCGCTATAGGATTCAGGATTTTGTCTAGGAAAATTGCTATGTTTGCAAAGACTGATTCTGTACTTGCCACTATGGGTCTACCCGGTGGCTCCTTCAGGTTTTTATGGACTTTTGGGGTAGTATAAAATACAGGTGTGATTGGATCTTTCTTTGTTAGAAATATGGCTAGGTCTTTGGTAATGACTTTATTGGCCAAAGCTTTATCAATTACTGCCGCTATTTCTTTTTTAATAACTGGTACAGGATCATGATCTAACATTAAGTAAATGCCACCATCTGATAGTTGGGCTAAAATTTCATGTATATAATACTCTCTATCAAACACTACTACCGCTCCGCCCTTGTCAGCATTTTTAATCTCAATTAAGTTGTTTTTAGACAGGTCTTTCAGGGCTTTACGTTCTGCTGCAGTACCATTAGTACTTATTCCATGTTTAGATGTTGTATACAATTTATGAATGTCATCTTGAACTAACTTGATGTATGTTTCTACCCCAGAGTTAGAAGTACTGGGTACAAACTTAGATTTATTTGTCAGTCCTAAAGGTTTAATATCAAATGTCCCTCTTTCATCTAGTGCATTATAATCATTTATAATTATTAATATTAATATTACCAAAATGTGCTTTTAATTTTAAATTTCTAAAAAAGCGATACAGATCTTTCTCTATGGTAAATTGATTTGCATATACAGTTGGACAAAATGATAACCCTTTATTTAGAACACTTAGTTCATCTTTAGTGAGTTCATATTTGGAAATATTTATGACTAATGTCTCTGTCAATGCTGACATATTAAACTGATTAATATCACTGTGTGCTGTATCATCTGTTATACTTGATGTTGTATTTTGTACATTACCATCTTCATCACTCCCGACAGTTTGTAGCGATACACAGAAAGTCCCATTTACTTCTTGCAGCCCCTTGGAAACCGCCTGTTCCTTAGCCTGTTGGATTGTCGGGGATAGGTGCCTCCGGCCCTTGTGTTTCCGTCCTCCCCTCCGTTATCGGCATCTGTTCCCATATATAAAAAATCCTCTGATGAGGATGAATCACTATTCACTGCCGGAAAACAAAATCAACATAGAAGTTGAAAAAAGTATGCATCTATTTAGCACTTCATTCTCCTCATGTAGAATTATAATTAGAACATCAATTGGTGGATGAAGTAGGTGATTTGATTAAAATTTAACCTTTATTGGTTTAATTAAAAAACAGAACACAGCAACATAAAGTTTGTTTAAAAACACAAAAAGATTGGGACCTATGTAACGAGTTTTTCTGGTTACTCCTTGGAGTTAAACATATTATTTAATTTTGGAGTGTGAGAATCTGGTCACTTCTATGCGTGAACAATAAGGAGATGGAATTTTAAAGTCTCCTGGGAGAGTAAATTGGTACAGTGGGTGATCTAAGTTAGTGTCCCAGACTAGACAGAAATGGATATAATGTTGTAGTTTGTTATTATAAGTGTCAATATTGTTCAGAGATCAGTTAGGTGCTTTCTGTTGTATAAAGTTAATTGTATTGAATCATTTGTATCTTTTTCTTAGTTAGGATTGTACTAAAGATTTATAGTGATTAAACTTTCACAATGATTATACTCAGATTGGAGAGCAAATATATATAGAAATAAATGTGGGTAGGGTAACCACAAATTTGTTGTAATATATATTGTCACATAATGTCTTTTGTCAGTGGCTCATACCTTCTAGTGTATAATAAATTCACCAAAAATCCTTGTTTATATCGACAAAGATTTGGAATCAATATCTCATTGAAATTAGTATTTGTTCACAATAATGTAGGGTGGTTAGGTGAAACTCCACATTTCAGGAAATTACAACTAATACCTGATAATTTGTTAAGCTGAAATATCTCAAGTCAGTTGCTCTCAGTATATTCATTAATTGGATAAAAAATCACTCTCATTAAACCTATGCGGGTATAAGTGAATTAAGAATGAAAGTTACTATCGAATACGATATTTTGGTTGTGCTTAGATTGCCTTGTGATTGCAATCTTACTTGTGTGTAGATTCTTGTCTGATAATATATAACAGTTGACACATACTGATTCTCAGTCTGTTGGTTCACTCCAATAATAATATATTACTCTCAGAGGGTAATGAAGATTATTATCTGGATAATGTGCGCTTAATTTATAATACTGAGGTGTAATTAGAACACCATATTATGAGGAGTATTATCCAAACAGCTTCAATGCATAGTATATTGTAACTGGTATTGTTACATAAGCGTAATGTATCAGTATTTACAATCATATGTAAGTCATATTAAAAGGATTGTTAGAAATGCAGCCTGGATAATCCCTAAAGAGTATTACCCTTGATATCAGTATCTGTGGGCACCTGTGTGTACGGCGCCTAGTTGTTTCTTTACAACTGTAATACTTAGGTAGAGTCTGATGTCTGTTAAACACTATATTATATTACAGGTCTACATACATAGATTGAGCATTGCGTACTGTTGCAATATCGAAATATATTGAGGATATAAGCCCTCTAGATAGTAATCTCAAATGATAAGTTTGTCTGGTAGATAGATAATATGGGTAGTTTGTAAGTTGCTTTATAATCAAAGAGACAACTGATTTAACTAAACACACACATATCTTTCAGATTCACATCGCCATTATTGTTAATTTGGTAAAAACTACTTGTCATGCATATCACACATTCACACCACAGTTAAATTTTGTTTAACGTTAAGTACAGCACAGTGTGGCTGTCACACGGAGTAGAAATAACTTGTTCTGTTATAACATAATATTAACAACCGTATTACTAATTTGGGCGGCCCAAACTTAATGCTAGTTTAAAAAATAATAGGGGTTGAAAGAGGTTCAACACCCTCCCCTGACATGTTTCGCCGACCTAATAGCGGCTTTTTCAAAGCCTTTGAAACTTTGTTTGTTACCTCAATACAAAATGGATATTTTTTATCAATAAGTGCTGACGCTATTTGTTTCACTATATTTATATATGTGGGTTGGCAAACCCCACTTAGCATACATGTACTACTCTAATAATGATAAGTATGCTGAAATATGCTGAAAAAATGCTGGAATAATAGCATAAAGAAAGGTGCTGGACTTACCTATTGAAGTTGTGTCTATACTTTCCTGCTGCAAGTTACGTGCACCTGAGGATAAAATGGAGGTAACAGATGAAAATACGGATGTTTTTTCATATTCGGACTTAGATGCTTCAAGAA
The DNA here is from genome assembly GCF_027579735.1 of Bombina bombina. Lineage (NCBI taxonomy): Eukaryota > Metazoa > Chordata > Amphibia > Anura > Bombinatoridae > Bombina > Bombina bombina. The sequence continues at coordinate 690,555,655 of NC_069504.1, read as the reverse complement.
TCACAGCTCTGGCAAGGGGTCCAAGAGATTTCCTAAAAGGTACATCAAATGCTAACATCGTTAAAGTTTGGGAAAAGGCGAGAAAAAAGCTTTTGTCATATGAATTGCATAGTGTCACCCTGGCGGAATATTTCCATGTGAGACGAATCCCAAGGGGTCTAAGAATAAAGTTGAGACTGACAATTATGACCAACAATATAAGTATAAAAAAAGGTTCAAATGCATTCTGAACAAATGTTCATTCGACATTATTGTTTGGACAGTGGAATGCTTGCAGGAAGAAATTGAGATACAAAAAGCAGTGGTATCTGAAAGTGAAAATAAAGTAAATACTCACTTTTCTGCTGATGATTTGGCTAAAACAAAGAAAGAGATAGATAAAATCCTTGATGATTACCAGAAGGAGTTAAAAGATATCAAGAGAGACAAATTCAACCGGGACGACGAGGATTACAAAGCAAATCACGTGTTCCGCTGGACCAATGAGGGAGAGGCCTATGACGTCGGAAGGAGGCGACCAGGAAGAGGACGCGGAACATGGCGAGGAATGAGACACGCTATGGAGAAAACAACGGCAGTGAATAGTGATTCATCCTCATCAGAGGATTTTTTATATATGGGAACAGATGCCGATAACGGAGGGGAGGACGGAAACACAAGGGCCGGAGGCACCTATCCCCGACAATCCAACAGGCTAAGGAACAGGTGGTTTCCAAGGGGCCGCAAGAAGTGAATGGGACTTTCTGTGTATCGCTACAAACTGTCGGGAATGATGAAGATGGTAATGTACAAAATACAACATCAAGTATAACAGATGATACAGCACACATTGATATTAATCAGTGTAATATGTCAGCCTTGACAGAGACATTAGTCATAAATATTTCCAAATATGAACTCACTAAAGATGAACTAAGTGTTCTAAATAAAGGGTTATCATTTTGTCCAACTGTATATGCAAATCAATTTACCATAGAGAAAGATCTGTATCGCTTTTTTAGAAATTTAAGATTAAAAGCACATTTTGGTAATATATTAGATATTAATAATGGTAAAGGACCTAATAATGCACTAGATGAAAGAGGGACATTTGATATTAAACCTTTAAGACTGACAAATAAATCTAAGTTTGTACCCAGTACTTCTAACTCTGGGGTAGAAACATACATCAAGTTAGTTCAAGATGACATTCATAAATTGTATACAACATCTAAACATGGAATAAGTACTAATGGTACTGCAGCAGAACGTAAAGCCCTGAAAGACCTGTCTAAAAACAACTTAATTGAGATTAAAAATGCTGACAAGGGCGGAGCGGTAGTAGTGTTAGATAGCGAGTATTATATACAGGAAATTTTAGCCCAACTATCAGATGGTGGCATTTACTTAATGTTAGATCATGATCCTTTACCGGATATTAAAAAAGAAATAGCGGCAGTTATTGATAAAGCTTTGGCCAATAAAGTCATTACCAAAGACCTAGCCATATTTCTTTTTTTTTTTTTTTTTTTTTATTTAATTTATTGAGGTTGTAAATAAAAGAAACAGGCACACAATAATGTCAGAATAAAAATACAGATAATTAACCCAATTATACAAAGAAAAATTAACCTCAAGTTTTAATTCAAGACGTATCCCCTTGAAATATGATGTAGAGTCAGATATAATGATTTCCCTCAATGATAAGTAGAGGTCTCTTTTGGACCCCTCATAGTAGAATTTAAGTCAGGATGGGGAATTCTAGGGGATAAGATAAAATATCAGAATGGGCCACTTTTGGACCCCAGATGTATATATCACACATAATAGTATAAATGAATTGGTAGATAATAGAACTTTGAGGTCATCATCATACTATTCAGCATGTAAAAAGTAAACTATATAGTAGAGACTAGAAACTCATAACCACCAAAGAAATCAGAATAATGACAGAGTATAAATCAACCTGGGCTTGTAGTAGATTAAAGCAGGGACCTTGTCATATAGGAAAAGTAATTATTTGAACTCAAGGAAGGCTTTATAATATCATTTCTGATGTAGTAAAGTATAGGTTTTAAATTAACCAGTATATGAGGTTAACAGTAACACTAGATAATCAGGTAGAGACACATCCAGGGGCATTATGAGCAATACAATTTTACCATGCTTATGTCTTAAACTAGGTGTGTAAAAACATTTGGTCAATATAGAGAAAAAAGAGAGTCAGTGGTTTTCTTGCCACTGGTCTCTTCACTAAAAATATATAGCTTAGCTACTAGTATATGGTGATATCCTTGGATGAATTAACAAACATTCAGCAGTAGAACAAAGTGATTAAACAAAGACAATAAAATTAACTAGAAACCACAGATATAGCAAATGTCTTGTAGGGCTATGCAGTCTAATGGAGGCATTAAATGTTTTGAACCTCAGCCTACCCCGGATCGTCCCTGGTCTCGCAAGGCAGCCATCAGGTGCAGTTCACATTTTGGGCCTTGTAGAGTAATACAGGCCATCTTAATATTGGTGCAGAGAACTTTCGGCGTAGATCCCATATGCCTGCCGCTTTCGGTGTTATCTCTTTGCAGCTTGGATTGGATTTGCCGGACTTTTGCATCGTCCTCACTATGAAGCCCAGGTTTTCCGTTTCGATGCAGAAAGTCTGTTCTGGGAGCAAAGTGGTCATTTCTGAACTGCAGCTGTCCTCTAACAGACGATCGTGTTCTTCTGTCCGGGTGTAATCTTTTCTTATACTCAGTGTATTAGGGAGAAGGTATCAAGAAAACCACTTTATATTAATTATTATCGGGTGCAGACCATGTAAACAAGTACATTTACAAGATTCAAAGAAGAAAGATTGGAGAGGTCACAGTAGTGTTCTCTCCAAAATAGACAGGGATTTCAGCACTCCGTTTAGTAGACAATTATTTATTTAAATATTTAATTCAATGCACACGTATGTAAGAATTAATTTAGAAATAGGTGTTCCAGGCCTCTACGCAACCAAACAACTTCTGGGTCCCCTAAACCAAAACCACACAAAATAGTTGTAAATAAATAAATTTATTAGTGCAAACAAAAATAAAAAATAAAAAAATCACATACATTTAAAAATACGTTTTGTACATTAAATGCATAGATAAAGCTGGCCAGCTCACTCAGGTTAATATGATGCAGGTAAATACCTAAACATAGGTAATTGAGTTCTTAGGCAACACCCCTACCATTGGGTAGCCCTGTGTACCAACAGGAATCTGCTACCATGGATAATAATGGGGATCCATGCGTAATCACTCATTTAGTGCACAAATGGAAATGACAACACCTATCTCAGAGGGTAACCCAAACAAGTTAGAGAGGCTTGTTACCTTGAGATTAATAATAGGATCTATGTCAAATACTTATGTGCTAGACTGTAACAATGTAGCAAAATTGTACATGCTTACATTTTACACACTTTTCATTGAGAAAACAACACCCTGACCAGAGGGTAGCACCAATATTAAGAAAGGTTCCAGCTACCTTAATACTAAATAGGGATCTATGTATCTCTAATGATAGATGTGTAATCACAGCAATAGTATCAGTCACATGTGTAGTGCAAGCAGTATAAATTACATAAGAACCATGTTAATAGGACTTTCCACATCCGCTATGATTTTGTTCAAAGCTCAAGTGTATATGCTTAAGTGCATGTTCCAGACAGTACATTCCATTATAGACTTGTAAGTCCATGAATACTTTACAAATCACTTTTGAGCGCTTGTAGTCCTTCTCCTTTTCCTTTTAAGCTTGGTGAAAAATCCGGGTGTGGTGCCTGCTTGCTGCTGTAGTTAGAAGAGCTGTGTGCTGCATCGAATATCAATCATGAGCTGGTTCTCAGCTGTGCAAATGACGTCACACGCCAACGGCCGTTTCACCCCCCACGTGACCGAATGTCATTGGGGCTTCCTCAGGGCGTATACTTTGCCACTCCATAAGCGCTTTATTTAAGCTCAGCCCTTTATTTGGATTGGTGAAATATATTCAGTGAAAATAAAACAGTGTTTTCTATTTCTCAAATGTAACCAGTATAGTTATTGGCTCTCACCATAACCATGCAGATTAGCAACAGTATGGTAACATATTCAGCGTTTCAATATTTGCAAATATATAATGGCGAGAACCAAAAAACATTGTTCGCACTTGATTATAAAAATAATAATTACTTCCAGCAAAGCCAATCCAGCGCGAGATAAACAATGGGAGTAGGAAATTTTTATTATTAATCTCTATTTTTAGATTTTTTTGATTTTTTGCTTAGGGAGAACGACAATATAAATTCCTGCATTATGATAAAGTAGTACCATATTATTCTTGTACAAGTTATATAATTTTTTACCTTTATAAAAAAGGAGCAAAATCTAATTTTTCGTTCAAGCCATTTGGTGACAATGTTTTTAATCGAAATATCCATGCCACTTCTTTCCTAAGTAGTAGATTATCAATATCTCCACCCCTGCCATGTAGAGAACATCTTTCAATACCTATAACTTTTAAATCATCTGTAGAACAATTATGGCAGAGTTTGAAATGCAGAGCTATATTACTATTTATAATGCCTTCCTTTGCATTAGCAATGTCATTGCGGTGTTCTGTAACCCTATCCTTCAGGATTACTACACATACTCAATAAAGCAAGAAAAGATGGCATTATCTATAAAAAGGAGTTTGACTACCTGTACATAAAGTTTCCTAAAATACCAGTGTTCTACTGCATTCCAAAGTTGCACAAAAATATGCAGGACCCCCCCGGACGCCCTATAATATCGGGGATAGGCAGTATTACTGAACATATTGGGAACTATGTGGACAGTTATTTAAAACCTTTTGTTTCTTCTTTACCTACTTTTGTACAAGACACCACTGACCTTTTAAGACAACTAGATGGGATAGAAGTTGATGAAGAAACAATTCTAGTATCCCTAGATGTGGAGGCACTCTACTCTTCAATCCCCCACTCAGTAGGAATTGCAGCAGCACAACATTTTTTAGAATCTAGAGGTAATCAATTTGATAAGCACACTGAATTTCTAACTGTACTTTTGAAGTTCATTTTGGAAAATAATGTGTTCAAATTTGATAAGTTTTATAAACAAATAAGGGGCACAGCGATGGGGGCAACATGCGCCCCATCATATGCCTGCCTACATCTAGGCTTATGGGAACTTTTTACTGTCTTCGAAGACTTTAATGAATTGATAGCCTCCTCGGTGTTAATATGGCGTCGATATGTGGACGACATATTCATACTTTGGAGAGGGTCAGTAGACCTTTTGAAAGAATTTGTCTGTAATTTGAATAAGAACAAATTTAATATTTTTCTCACGTACGAGTATAGCACATCAGAATTACCATTTTTGGATATTGTAATTAAAAAAGAAAGTAACAAACTTACTACAGAAATCTATAGAAAAAGCACTGCAACAAATACATTGTTGGTTGCTTCCAGTCACCACCCTCCATCCCTCATTAGAGGAATTCCTACGGGACAATTCCTCAGGCTTCAAAGGAATTGTTCCAGTTGGAATAAGTACAAGACACATGCACAAGAAATGGCCAATCGATTTATAGCAAGGGGGTATTCAAAACGTAATGTGAAATATGCAATGAATAAAGCCTTAAAAGCAAATAGAGATTCTTTGCTTTTTGACAAAAGAGAGAAAAAAGTGGACAATAGGATCAGGTTTATTACAGAGTATAATGGACACTGGAATCAGGTTCAAAATATTCTAAAAAATAAGTGGCAGTTTTTACTTTCAGATGAGAATGTTAAAAGTATGGTGGGTGACTTCCCATCATTAGTTGCACGAAGGGCTCCCAATTTAAAAGATAGATTGGTGAAGAGCGATTTCTCACGTAATCCAAAAGCACAAAATTGGCTCGAAAAACGACAAACGCTACAAGGTTGCTTTCAATGCGGCAATTGTGTCTTTTGTAAATTTATAGTAAAAACTAGTACGTTTTCTACAGGTGAAAAAATATTTGAAATTAGACAATTTATTAATTGTAAATCTGATAATGTAATATATTTACTATACTGTCCATGTCCCCTGTATTATACAGGGAAAACTAAGAGAATCCTGAAGGATAGGGTTACAGAACACCGCAATGACATTGCTAATGCAAAGGAAGGCATTATAAATAGTAATATAGCTCTGCATTTCAAACTCTGCCATAATTGTTCTACAGATGATTTAAAAGTTATAGGTATTGAAAGATGTTCTCTACATGGCAGGGGTGGAGATATTGATAATCTACTACTTAGGAAAGAAGTGGCATGGATATTTCGATTAAAAACATTGTCACCAAATGGCTTGAACGAAAAATTAGATTTTGCTCCTTTTTTATAAAGGTAAAAAATTATATAACTTGTACAAGAATAATATGGTACTACTTTATCATAATGCAGGAATTTATATTGTCGTTCTCCCTAAGCAAAAAATCTAAAAAATCTAAAAATAGAGATTAATAATAAAAATGTCCTACTCCCATTGTTTGTCTCGCGCTGGATTGGCTTTGCTGGAAGTAATTATTATTTTTATAATCAAGTGCGAACAATGTTTTTTGGTTCTCGCCATTATATATTTGCAAATATTGAAACGCTGAATATGTTACCATACTGTTGCTAATTTGTATGGTTATGGTGAGAATTAATGACTATACTGATTACATTTGAGAAATAAAAAACACTGTTTCATTTTCACTGAATATATTTCACCAATCCAAATAAAGGGCTGAGCTTAAATAAAGCGCTTATGGAGTGGCAAAGTATACGCCCTGAGGAAGCCCAAATGACATTCGGTCACGTGGGGGGTGAAACGGCCGTTGGCGTGTGACGTCATTTGCACAGCTGAGAACCAGCCCCTGATTCATACTCAATGCAGTACACAGCTCTTCAAACCACAGCAGCAAGCAGGCACCACACCCGGATTTTTCATCAAGCTTAAAAGGAGAAGGACTACAAGCGCACAAAAGTGATTTGTAAAGTATTCATGGACTTACGAGTCTGTAATGGAATGTACTGTCTGGAACATGCACTTAAGCATATACACTTGAGCTTTGAACAAAATCATAGCGGATGTGGAAAGTCCTATTAACATGGTTCTTATGTAATTTATACTGCTTGCACTACACATGTGACTGATACTATTGCTGTGATTACACATCTATCATTAGAGATACATAGATCCCTATTTAGTATTAAGGTAGCTAGAACCTTTCTTAATATTGGTGCTACCCTCTGGTCAGGGTGTTGTTTTCTCAATGAAAAGTGTGTAAAATGTAAGCATGTACAATTTTGTTACATTGTTACAGTCTAGCACATAAGTATTTGACATAGATCCTATTATTAATCTCAAGGTAACAAGCCTCTCTAACTTGTTTAGGTTACCCTCTGAGATAGGTGTTGTCATTTCCATTTGTGCCCTAAATGAGTGATTACGCATGGATCCCCATTATTATCCATGGTAGCAGATTCCTGTTGGTACACAGGGCTACCCAATGGTAGGGGTGTTGCCTAAGAACTCAATTACCTATGTTTAGGTATTTACCTGCATCATATTAACCTGAGTGAGCTGGCCAGCTTTATCTATGCATTTAATGTACAAAACATATTTTTAAATGTATGTGATTTTTTTATTTTTTATTTTTGTTTGCACTAATAAATTTATTTATTTACAACTATTTTGTGTGGTTTTGGTTTAGGGGACCCAGAAGTTGTTTGGTTGCGTAGAGGCCTGGAACACCTATTTCTAAATTAATTCTTACATACATGTGCATTGAATTAAATATTTAAATAAATAATTGTCTACTAAACGGAGTGCTGAAATCCCTGTCTATTTTGGAGAGAACACTACTGTGACCTCTCCAATCTTTCTTCTTTGAATCTTGTAAATGCAATCTTTTCTTAGCGTGCGAGGACTCCTCTTCAAGCAGGTTAGTGCTTGTAGTTTTTGTAGGATCAGTCAGGCTTACGGTGTGCAGTGGATCAGCGCTCAAGGGTATGTTTTTCACATTTGGGCTATCTGTGAGCGTCATGGCGGCTTGAGTGGGTAACTTCATAGCACCTTGGTCACTATCGGCTGATTGCTTAGGATCGGAGTAGAGTAGAGGCAGCATCATTTCGAGTTCCCTCTCAAGATCTTGGAAGTATTGAGTTATCAGCCCCTGCAGGTTCTGCTCCCAGACATCCACAGCTGCCAATATTCCGTATCCACTAGCTTTCCGGGGATTCATTGCACAGGCTGAGTAGTTAATTAGTGGTTAAGTGATAAGATTTGCACAGATGTCACTGTGCCTTGTAACCCAGAGTCTGGGGGGGGGGGGGGATATATGCAGTAGCCTTAGCCACGTGGAACTCCACTAAAGTTAGCGGTAGCTGCAAATGGCTTCCCAAAGAGCATAGGTCAGGTTCGCAGTTCTAAACATCCACTCTCAATCTGCCAGTAGTGTTTCAAGCGTATTTGTTTCCACTTGTGTAAATTCAATTATTTTTATAGGTAAATTACAAAAATAATTATATTATATTTGAGAGCTTAATACAGATGCGTCCTGCCGCTTCAGGAGTCAGCCCCGCCCCCCCCTAGCCATATTTCTAACAAAGAAAGATCCAATCACACCTGTATTTTATACTACCCCAAAAGTCCATAAAAACCTGAAGGAGCCACCGGGTAGACCCATAGTGGCAAGTACAGAATCAGTCTTTGCAAACATAGCAATTTTCCTAGACAAAATCCTGAATCCTATAGCGGCAAGTCAGAAATCCTTTTTAAAAGACACAGGGGATTTTTTAACCAAAGTAGACAAGATGATAGTAAGTTAAAACAATATATTATTCTCACTAGATATAGTGAGTTTATATACTTCAATCCCACATGAATCAGGAGTACAATCAGTATTGGATCTCATTAAAAAGGATCAGGTATATACTAATATACAATTTGACTTTATAGAAGACATGCTGAATATTATACTACACCTTAACTATTTTTTGTTCCAAGACACGTATTATATACAAAAAAAGGGAACAGCTATGGGCTCCAATGTAGCCCCCTCATACGCCAATATATTTGTAAGCCAATTCGAAAACAGATATGTTTATCTTAACAATAAATATCAAAGTCATTGTAAAGTATGGCTACGCTATATAGATGATATATTTGGGGGGGGTACATTGGAGACCCTAGAGAACTTTGTGTAGGAACTAAACAACTGCATTACAAGCCTACAATTTACTAATAGTCACTCACAAGTGAAAGTGAGTTATCTTGACACCTTAGTATATAAAAAAGATGACCTTCTAGTAACAGATTTATACTGTAAACCAACTGATCGCAACACACTACTTCATTTTGACAGTTACCACCCAGATAGGGTATTTAATGCTATCCCTAAGAGTCAGTTTTTTAGAACTATGCACAATGTAAAAGAGAAAGATCTACAAGAAGTAAGACTAAAACAAATGTGTAAAAAATTTACAGATAGAGGCTACCCACAAACAGTTATAACCACCAGTGAACAAATAGTTAAATCTAAAATTAGAGAGACTTTGGATCCAACAGTCACAGAAAGCAAAAATAAAAACCAGATTGACAAAAAACAACTTATTTTTTCTTCAGTATATAACCAATTCAGCAGTGACATCACAAAAATTGTTAAAAAACATTGGTATATACTGAATAAAACCAATCCACATATTGAGGAGTTCTGTAAACCACCAATTAATTCCTATAAGAAGGTCAAAAATATTAGAGACTTTGTGGTGAAATCTGATGTGGGGACAAATAAGAAAGATACTATAAACTACCTCACAACAGCTAACAGAAAGTCATACCCCTGCCTTAACTGTGCACAGTGTAACTCCATGATCAAGGGAAAATACATAGCACAGATAAATGATAACAAAAAACGTGAAATTAAAGGCCTATACACATGTAACACAGACTATGTGGTATATATCCTTAAATGTCCATGTGGGCGGGGCTATGTGGGAGAGACCATTAACCCCATCAAGGACAGGATTAGTGCCCACAAGTCCTCTATCAGATGTAAAGATATGACACTCCCTGTATCATCCCATTTTATAAATGCTGGACACCCAGTTAGCCAGTTAAGATTCCAAATAATTGACCACATACCAAAACAAAGAAGAGGGGGTAACAGAGAGTTACTGTTGAAAAAAAGGGAGGTATGGTGGATACAGCATCTAAAAACACTTAGTTCGAATGGTCTAAACAAAGAATATGATCTTCACTTGTTTTTATAATAACTTTGACATTTTGTAATTTTGTATGAAATGTTTTTAATAATATTTGTTGAAATATAGTCTTGGGTTAAAATCACTAGATAGAAATATTGATTATATATAAAAAAAAGCTGTGATTTAAGTACAAAGATTACTGCTGAACATTCTGACCCGTTAGGGGTCAAAAATCCAAAATGGAAACTATAATGTGTTCAGACAAATCAAGCTAATCAATACACAGGTGCTATATAAGAAGGTGATTTCCCATAATCCATAGCATGACTAAGGGTCTGTGTTGACTCGAAACGTCGCTGTTTTTAACTTTGTTTGTTACCTCAATAAAGAATGGATATTTTTTATCAATAAGTGCTGACACTATTTGTTTCACTATATTTATATATGTGGGCTGGCAGACCCCACTTAGCGTACGTGCACTACTCTAATAATGATAAGTATGCTGAAATATGCTGAAAAAATTCTGGAATAATAGCATAAAGAAAGGTGCTGGACTTACCTATTGAAGTTGTGTATATATATATATATATATATATATATATATATATATATATATATATATATATATATATATATATATGTATATTTATATATATTATCTCACAAAAGTGAGTACACCCCTCACATTTTTGTAAATATTTTATTATATCTTTTCATGTGATAACACTGAAGAAATTACATTTTGCTACAATGTAAAGTAGTGAGTGTACAGACTGTATAACAGTGTAAATTTGCTGTCCCCTCAAAATAACTCAACACACAGCCATTAATGTCTAAATCATTGGCAACAAAAGTGAGTACACCCCTAAGTGGAAATGTCCAAATTGGGCTTAATTAGCCTTTTTCCCTTCCAGGTGTCATGTGACTCGTTAGTATTACAAGGTCTCGGGTGTGAATGTGGAGCAAGTGTGTTAAATTCTCTCCTACGGGTCACTGCAGTTCAACATGGAACCTCATGGCAAAGAACTCTCTGAGGGTCTGAAAAAAAGAATTGTTGCTCTACATAAATATGACCTAGGCTATAAGAAGATAGCCAAGACCCTGAAACTGAGCTGCAGCACGGTGGGCAAGACCATACAGCAGTTTCACAGGACAGGTTCCACTCAGAACAGGCCTCGCCATTGTCGACCAAAGAAGTTGAGTGCACATGCTCAGCGTCATATCCAGAGGTTGTCTTTGGGAAATATATGTATGAGTGCTGCCAGCATTTCTGCAAAGGTTGAAGGGTGGGGGGACAGCCTGTCAGTGCGATCAGATATTATCTGTTGTACATATTGATCTAGAACTTCTATTTTCTTTACTAAATTTACAATTGGATTATCCGTGATATTAGACATTATTTCATCAGTTCCAAATGCAATGCTGCCTTAAATTGTATTCTCTGAAGAGACGACTCCCATTGTCTATTTATATTTGTCTGATTTTTAAAAAAAAATCTCTAGTGGAGGTTACTTTTGGAATGTTTTCCAGTACTCTTCATTGTCTGTACACTTGCACTCAATGTATCGTGATGGAAATATGCAGCATCAGGGGCCCGATCCGATATGCAGCATCGCCCGCAAAAGCCGGCGACGCCGAAATTTGCGCTGGTTTGGTATCCTATAAACGGCGTAACATAGAAGTTACGCCCGTATATTTCTGCCGTCGCCCGTAGTTTTTGGGCCATAGACAGGTATACCAAACCAGCGCAGTTTGGTATCCAATATACAGCGTAAGGACTTAAGTGGTGAAAATGGAGAAATCCTACTCCATTTTCACCTCGCCACAAAATGTAGCCGTAGTAAGCCTTACGCTGTCTATTGGAGCCCTGTAACTCCCTAAACTAGCTGCTAAATAAACCTAACGCAATGTCTATCTACCTGTCAACCGCGATCCCCCGCCGCAATCCCTAATAAAGTTATTAACCCCTAAACCGCCACACACGGACCCTGCCGCCACCTACATTCAAAGTATAACCCCCTAACGTGAGTCCCTTACACCGCCGCATCTACCTTACCTACCCCCTAAAGTGAGCCCCTACCCCGCCGCCATCTATCTTACCTACCCCCTAAAGTGAGCACCTACCCCGCTGCCATCTACCTTACCTACCCCCAAACTGAGCCCCCTAACACCGCCGCCATCTATTTTACCTACCCCCTAAAGTGAGCACCTACCCCGCTGCCATCTACCTTACCTACCCCCTAAACTGAGCCCCCTACCCCGCCGCCATCTACCTTACCTACCCCCTAAACTGAGCCCCTTACCCCGCCGCCATCTATTTTAAAAATATTAACCCCTAATTTAATCCCCCTACACTGCCGCCAGCTATATTAACTATATTAACCCTAATTATATTAGGGTTAATATAGTTAATATAGTTATTATATTATATATATTAACTATATTAACCCTAATTATATTAGGGTTAATATAGTTAATATCGTTATTATAATATATATATATATATATATATATATATATATATATATATATATATATATATATATATTAACTATAATAACCCTATCTAACGCTAACACCCCTAACTAAATTCTTATTAAAAGAGATCTAATTAATATTAATATTATTAATTAAAATATTCCTATTTAAATCTAAATACTTACCTATAAAATAAACCCTAAGATAGCTACAATGTAATTAATAATTACATTGCAGCTATTTTAGGGTTTATATTTATTTTACAGGTAACTTGGTATTTATTTTAACTAGGTACAATAGCTATTAAATAGTTAATAACTATTTAATAGCTACCTAGTTAAAATAATTACCAATTTACCTGTAAAATAAATCCTAACATAAGTTACAAATACACCTACACTATCAATAAATTAAATAAACTACAAATATCTAAACTAAAATACAATAAAATAATCTAAACTAAATTACAAAAAAAAACACACACTAAATTACAAAAAATAAAAAAAAATTACAAGATTTTTAAGCTAATTACACCTATTCTAAGCCCCTAATAAAATAATAAAGCCCCCCCAAATAAAAAAATTTCCCTGCCCTATTCTAAATTAAAAACGTTCAAAGCTCTTTTACCTTACCAGCCCTTAAAAGGGCCTTTTGCGGGGCATGCCCCAAAGAATTCTGCTCTTTTGCCTGTAAAAGAAAAACACAATACCACCCCCCAACATTACAACCCACCACCCACATACCCCTATTCTAAACCCACCCAAACCCCCCTTAAAAAAACCTAACACTACCCCCCTGAAGATCTCCCTACCTTGTATTCACCCAGCCGGGCCGAACTGTTCATCCGATCCGGGTGATGTCCAATGAAGCGGCAGTGAAGTCTTCTTCCATCCGGGCGATGTCTTCAATCAAGCGGCAGTGAAGTCTTCTTCCATCCGACGATGTCTTCTTCCACCCGGGGATGTCTTCAAGCAAAGCGGCATCTTCAATCTTCTTTCTTCGCTCCTCCGCCGCGGAGCATCCATCCGGCACAACGACTTCCCGACGAATGAGGTACCTTTAAATGACGTCATCCAAGATGGTGTCCGTCGAATTCCGATTGGCTGATAGAATTCTATCAGCCAATCGGAATTAAGGTAGAAAAATCTGATTGGCTGATTCAATCAGCCAATCAGATTCAAGTTCAATCTGAATGGCTGATTGGTTAACTGATAGAATCCTATCAGCCAATCGGAATTCGACGGATGCCATCATTGGACATCGCCCGGATCGGATGAAGAGTTCGGCCCGGCTGGGTGAACACAAGGTAGGGAGATCTTCAGGGGGGTAGTGTTAGGTTTTTTTAAGGGGGGTTTGGGTGGGTTTAGAATAGGGGTATGTGGGTGGTGGGTTGTAATGTTGGGGGGTGGTATTGTGTTTTTCTTTTACAGGCAAATGAGCAGAATTCTTTGGGGCATGCCCCGCAAAAGGACCTTTTAAGGGCTGGTAAGGTAAAAGAGCTTTGAACTTTTTTAATTTAGAATAGGGCAGGGAATTTTTTTTATTTTGGGGGGCTTTATAATTTTATTAGGGGGCTTAGAATAGTTATAATTAGCTTAAAAATGCGAGCTCAATCTGATTGGCTGATTGGATCAGCCAATCGGATTGAACTTGATTCTGATTGGCTGATTCCATCAGCCAATCAGAAAATTCCTACCTTAATTCCGATTGGCTGATAGAATCCTATCAGCCAATCGGAATTCGAGGGACGCCATCTTGGATGACGTCCCTTAAAGGAACCGTCATTAGTCGGGAGACAACGGAAGAAGAGGATGGATCCGCGTCGCCTGCTTCAAGATGGACCCGCTCCGCACCGGATGGAAGAAGATCGAAGATGCCGCTTGGAGAAGATGTTTGCCGGTCCGGATGTCCTCTTCTTGCCGGATAGGAGGAAGACTTTGGAGCCTCTTCTGGACCTCTTCAGCACCGGATGATGGATCGCCAACCCCCGCTTGGGTTGGATGAAGATGTTGGAGCCAAGACGGATCGGTGATACCTGGATGGTGAAGACAAGGTAGGAAGATCTTCAGGGGCTTAGTGTTAGGTTTATTTAAGGGGGTTTTGGGTTAGATTAGGGGTATGTGGGTGGTGGGTTGTAATGTTGGGGGGGGGGTATTGTATTTATTCTTTTACAGGCAAAAGAGCTGAAATTCTTGGGGCATGCCCCGCAAAGGGCCCTGTTCAGGGCTGGTAAGGTAAAAGAGCTTGTAACTTTTTTAATTTAGAATAGGGTAGGGAATTTTTTATTTTGGGGGGCTTTGTTATTTTATTAGGGGGCTTAGAGTAGGTGTAATTAGTTTAAAATTGTTGTAATATTTTTCTTATGTTTGTAAATATTTTTTTATTTTTTGTAACTTAGTTCTTTTTTATTTTTTGTACTTTAGCTAGTTTATTTAATTGTATTTATTTGTAGGAATTGTGTTTAATTAATTTATTGATAGTGTAGTGTTAGGTTAATTGTAGGTAATTGTAGGTAGTTTATTTAATTAATTTATTGATAGGGTAGTGTTAGGTTTAATTATATCTTAGGTTAGGATTTATTTTACAGGTAAATTTGTTATTATTTTAACTAGGTAACTATTAAATAGTTCTTAACTATTTAATAGCTATTGTACCTGGTTAAAATAATTACAAAGTTGCCTGTAAAATAAATATAAATCCTAAAATAGCTATAATATAATTATAATTTATATTGTAGCTATATTAGGGTTTATTTTACAGGTAAGTATTTAGCTTTAAATAGGAATCATTTATTTAATAAGAGTTAATTTATTTTGTTAGATGTAAATTATATTTAAGTTAGGGGGGTGTTAGTGTTAGGGTTAGACTTAGCTTTAGGGGTTAATCAATTTGTTAGAATAGCGGTGAGCTCCGGTCGTCAGATTAGGGGTTAATAATTGAAGTTAGGTGTCGGCGATGTTAGGGAGGGCAGATTAGGGGGTTAATACTATTTATTATAGGGTTAGTGAGGCGGATTAGGGGTTAATAACTTTATTATAGTAGCGCTCAGGTCCGCTCGGCAGATTAGGGGTTAATAAGTGTAGGCAGGTGTCGGCGACGTTGAGGGGGGCAGATTAGGGGTTAATAAATATAATATAGGGGTCGGCGGTGTTAATGGTAGCAGATTAGGGGTACATAGGGATAACGTAGGTGGCGGCGCTTTGCGGTCGGAAGATTAGGGGTTAATTATTTTAAGTAGCTGGCGGCGACGTTGTGGGGGGCAGGTTAGGGGTTAATAAATGTAATACAGGGGTCGGCGGGGTTAGGGGCAGCAGATTAGGGGTACATAAGTATAACGTAGGTGGCGGTCGGCAGATTAGGGGTTAAAATATTTTAATCGAGTGGCGGCGATGTGGGGGGACCTCGGTTTAGGGGTACATAGGTAGTTTATGGGTGTTAGTGTACTTTAGGGTACAGTAGTTAAGAGCTTTATGAACCGGCGTTAGCCAGAAAGCTCTTAACTCCTGCTATTTTCAGGCGGCTGGAGTTTTGTCGTTAGAGTTCTAACGCTCACTTCAGAAACGACTCTAAATACAGGCGTTAGAAAGATCCCATTGAAAAGATAGGATACGCAAATGGCGTAGGGGGATCTGCGGTATGGAAAAGTCGCGGCTGAAAAGTGAGCGTTAGACCCTTTAATCACTGACTCCAAATACCAGCGGGCGGCCAAAACCAGCGTTAGGAGCCTCTAACGCTGGTTTTGACGGCTACCGCCGAACTCCAAATCTAGGCCTTAGGGTTTATTTTATAGGTAAGTATTTAGATTTAAATAGGAATATTTTAATTAATAATATTAATATTAATTAGATCTATTTTAATAAGAATTTAGTTAGGGGTGTTAGCGTTAGATAGGGTTATTATACTTAATATATATATATATATATATATATATATATATATATATATATATATATATATATATATATATATATATATATATATTATAATAACGATATTAACTATATTAACCCTAATATAATTAGGGTTAATATAGTTAATATATATATAATATAATAACTATATTAACTATATTAACCGTAATATAATTAGGGTTAATATAGTTAATATAGCTGGCGGCGGTGTAGGGGGATTAAATTAGGGGTTAATATTTTTAAAATAGATGGCGGCGGTCTAAGGGGCTCACTTTAGGGGGTAGGTAAGATAGATGGCGGCGGGGTAGGGGGCTCACTTTAGGGGGTAGGTAAGATAGATGGCGGCGGGGTAGGGGCTCCCTTTAGGGGTAGGTAAGATAGATGGCAGTGGGGTAGGGGGCTCACTTTAGGAGGTAGGTAAGATAGATGGCGGCGGGGTAGGGGCTCATTTTAGGAGGTAGGTAAGATAGATGGCGGCGGTGTAAGGGACTCACATTAGGGGGTATGTAATGTAGCTTGCGACGGTGTAGGGGGATCACATTAGGGGGTTATAGATTTAATATAGCTGGCGGCGGGGTCCGGGAGTGGCGGTTTAGGGGTTAATAACTTTATTAGGTGGTGGCGGGGTCCGGGAGCAGCGGTTTAGGGGTTAATGCATTTAGTATTAGGAGAGTGAGGGGGGATAGCGGATAGAGGGTTAGACGTGTCGGGCTATGTTTGGGAGGCGTGTTAGACAGTATGGGTGATTTTATAACTTTAGTCAGGTTTTGTAGGCGCCGGCAGTTTCTAAAGTGCCGTAAGTCACTGGCGACTCCAGAAATTTGTACTTATGCAGATTTCTGGACATCGCTGGTTTGTGAGACTTACGGCACCTTAGCCTCTGACGGCGCCGTATATAGGATAGCTCGAGTTGCGAGCTGAAACTGCGGGCGGCGGGGGTTCCCTTGCTTGCGCCGCAAACTGCGCTCTTTATCGGATCGTGCCCCAGGTTTAAATTTTCTGTTAACTCCTTGTGTGTAATAGCAGTCAGGATAGAAATAAATTGAACACAGCCGGCACTCTTATTAGTATTGTATATCCTTTGTACCATAGGTTCTAGTTTATGTACTGTGTATTGGTTAGTTTGTTGTAACCAAATCCGTAATTTATCTTGAGTTTTTGGAAAAACATGAAATGAAACATTGGTTTGTGACCATCCTCTCCTAGTTGAGCTAATGCAGCCGATAACAATGCAGTCTGGAACAAAAATTTCATTGTAATTATTAAATTTTTAAATATTTTGTTAATTGCTTATTTCAAATTATTAAGTATGTTAAAGGGACACTAAACCCATAATTTTACTTTCATGATTCAGGTAGATAATACAATTTTAAACAACATTCCAATTTACTTCTATTATCCAAATTGCTTCATTCTTTAGATATCCTTTGTTGAAGAAAAGCAATGCACATGGGTGAACCAATCACACAAGGCATCTATGTGCAGCCACCAATCAGCAGCTACTGAGCCTATGTAGATATGCTTCTCAGCAAAGGATATCAAGAGAATAAAGCAAATTATATTATAAAACTGTTTAAAATAGCATACTCTTTCTAAATCATAAAAGAACAAAATGGTGTTTTATGTCCCTTTAATACATTAAAAATATATTAATATTTTATATATATTAATACAATGTATTTAAATTTTCTGATTAAAAACAAAAAAATTGGCAATATATTTAATAACTTTAATTTTTATGAAAAATAAATATATAAAAAATGAAAAGCTCAGTAAATGATTAGTCATAATTTTTTAGAAGTATTGTATAGTTATCACAATATTAGAAATTTTTTTATTGTTTTAAAAAAATTCTGTCAATCAATACTCCATATACAATTTTGTTTTAATTTTATAACAGTTACTGTATGTGATGCATTACATTTTTGGTTTTAGATATAAATCATGGTAACTTTCAATGCGTGCATGATAAAATTAAAATAAAGTGAATGTCAAATAATATACACCTAGATTACAAGTTGTGCGCTAAACCCGGTGCGTAAAAAATGCTAAAAATGTAGCGGTACTGCACTTTCCATAGCGCTGCTATTACAAGTTTCAAAAAAAACTTTTTGTGTCGTGCGTTATGGTGCGTTAAGCTATATACTGCAAAAAAGCCAAGTTCTGACTTGACATGCTCGTGCACGTATCCCCCCATAGACATCAATGGAGAAAAAATACTAACACCTGCGGAATGCAATCGCTATAACGCATTCCCCATTGATGTTTATGGAGATAAGAAAGTTTGTTATAAATCTAACACCCTAACATAAACCCCTAGTCTAAATACCTCTAATCCGCAGCTCCGACATCACCAACACTAAATAAAGATATTAAATCTTAATCTGCCTTCCCCCTGGCTTTGCCAACACTACAATAAACCTATTAACCCCTAATCTGCCACCCCCAACATTGCCAACACTAAATAAACCTATTAACCCCTAATCCGTCCCGCCGTCTGCTTCGCAAATACTAAACTAAACCTATTAATCCCTAAACCGCCAAACACCTACATTGCAAATACTCAACTAAACCTATTAACCCCTAAACTGCCAAAAACCCACATCGCGACTACCTAAATTAAACTATTAACCCATAAACCTAACACCTGCTAACTTAAAATTAAAATTACCATATAACTACCTTAAAATAAATAAAAACTTACCTGTGAAATAAAAATACCTAAGCTTAAACTATAAATAAAACTAACATTACAAAAATAAAAAACCTAAATTACAAAATTAAAAAATCCTTACACTAAAAAAAAATACCATTACAAAAAATAACAAAGTCAAAGTAGAAAAATAAAAAAAATCTAAGATTACAAAAAATAAAAATTTTTTTTTTCCAAAATAAAAAAAAATAAACTTAATCTAATACCCCTATAAAAACAAAAAAGCCACCCCAAAATAAAAAAAACCCTAATCTAACAATAAACTATCAATAGCCCATAAAAGGGATTTTTTAGGGCATTGACCTAAAGCAATCAGCCCTTTTACATTAAAAAAAACTACAAATTAACCCCTAACAGTAAAAACCCCAGCCCAACCAACCTCTCTCTCTCCCTATCTCTATCTCTCTCCTCTTTCTCTCTCTCTCCTCTTTCTCTCTCTCCTATCTCTCTCTCCTATCTCTCCTCTTTCTCTCTCATATCTGTCCTCTTTCTCTCTCTCTTTCTGTATCTCTCCTCTTTCTCTCTCTCTCTGTGTCTGTTTGTCTCTCTCTCTCTATGTCTGTCTCTATATCGCTGTGTCTATTTCTCTCTATGTTTCTCTCTCTCTATGTTTGTCTCTCTCTCTATCTCTCCATGTCTGTCTCTATCTGTCTTTGTCTTTTTCTATCTCTTTCTCCCTCTATCTCTCTATTCCTCACTCTCTCTTTCTCTCTGTCTCACTCCAGGTCTCTCTACCCCCTATCTCCCTCTCTCCCTCTTTCTTTCCGTGTCTGTGTCTGCGTGTGTCTCTCTCTCTCTCTCTCTCTCTCTCTCTCTCTCTCTTTCTCTTATTCTCTCTCTCTCTTTCTCTCTCTCTCTTTCTCTCTCTCTCTCTTTCTCTTTCTCTCTCTTTCTCTCTTTCTCTCTCTCTCTCTCTCTCTCTCTCTCTCTCTCTCTCTATCTCTATCTCTCGCACTCTTTCCAAATCATTTTTAAAATGTATATTTCAATCTCTCTCTCTCTCTCTCTCTTTCTCTCATTCACTCTGTCTCTCTATCTGTCTCTCTATCTGTCTTTACAGGGAGTGCAGAATTATTAGGCAAGTTGTATTTTTGAGGATTAATTTTATTATTAAACAACAACCATGTTCTCAATGAACCCAAAAAACTCATTAATATCAAAGCTGAATAGTTTTGGAAGTAGTTTTTAGTTTGTTTTTAGTTATAGCTATTTTAGGGGGATATCTGTGTGTGCAGGTGACTATTACTATGCATAATTATTAGGCAACTTAACAAAAAACAAATATATACCCATTTCAATTATTTATTTTTACCAGTGAAACCAATATAACATCTCAACATTCACAAATATACATTTCTGACATTCAAAAACAAAACAAAAACAAATCAGTGACCAATATAGCCACCTTTCTTTGCAAGGACACTCAAAAGCCTGCCATCCATGGATTCTGACAGTGTTTTGATCTGTTCACCATCAACATTGCGTGCAGCAGCAACCACAGCCTCCAAGACACTGTTCAGAAAGGTGTACTGTTTTCCCTCCTTGTAAATCTCACATTTGATGATGGACCACAGGTTCTCAATGGGGTTCAGATCAGGTGAACAAGGAGGCCATGTCATTAGATTTTCTTCTTTTATACCCTTTCTTGCCAGCCACGCTGTGGAGTACTTGGACGCGTGTGATGGAGCATTGTCCTGCATGAAAATCATGTTTTTCTTGAAGGATGCAGACTTCTTCCTGTACCACTGCTTGAAGAAGGTGTCTTCCAGAAACTAGCAGTAGGACTGGGAGTTGAGCTTGAC
This sequence comes from Bombina bombina, assembly GCF_027579735.1. Taxonomy (NCBI): domain Eukaryota; kingdom Metazoa; phylum Chordata; class Amphibia; order Anura; family Bombinatoridae; genus Bombina; species Bombina bombina. The sequence continues at coordinate 690,534,532 of NC_069504.1, read as the reverse complement.
TCCATCCTCAACCCGAAAAGGCCCCACAAGCTCATCTTTGATGATACCAGCCCAAACCAGTACTCCACCTCCACCTTGCTGGCATCTGAGTCGTACTGGAGCTCTCTGCCCTTTACCAATCCAGCCACGGGCCCATCCATCTGGCCCATCAAGACTCATTCTCATTTCATCAGTCCATAAAACCTTAGAAAAATCAGTCTTGAGATATTTCTTGGCCCAGTCTTGACGTTTCAGCTTGTGTGTCTTGTTCAGTGGTGGTCGTCTTTCAGCCTTTCATACCTTGGCCATGTCTCTGAGTATTGCACACCTTGTGCTTTTGGGCACTCCAGTGATGTTGCAGCTCTGAAATATGGCCAAACTGGTGGCAAGTGGCATCTTGGCAGCTGCACGCTTGACTTTTCTCAGTTCATGGGCAGTTATTTTGCGCCTTGGTTTTTCCACACGCTTCTTGCGACCCTGTTGACTATTTTGAATGAAACGATTGATTGTTCGATGATCACGCTTCAGAAGCTTTGCAATTTTAAGAGTGCTGCATCCCTCTGCAAGATATCTCACTATTTTTGACTTTTCTGAGCCTGTCACGTCCTTCTTTTGACCCATTTTGCCAAAGGAAAGGAAGTTGCCTAATAATTATGCACACCTGATATAGGGTGTTGATGTCATTAGACCACAACCCTTCTCATTACAGAGATGCACATCACCTAATATGCTTAATTGGTAGTAGGCTTTCGAGCCTATACAGCTTGGAGTAAGACAACATGCATAAAGAGGGTGATGTGGTCAAAATACTCATTTGCCTAATAATTCTGCACTCCCTGTATATATCAAATCATTGTACCTCTTTATATTTCAATCACTATATATGTACATTATTCCTTTTGAGTCTCTCTCTCTCTCTCTCTCTCTCTCTCTCTCTCTCTCTCTCTCTCTCTCTCTCTCTCTCTCTCTCTCTCTCTCTCTCTCTCTCTCTCTCTCTCTATCTCCTATTTTTATGTTGATATATTTATTTATGTAATTTAATTGTTCTAATAATAATAAATATATATTTATATATTTTCAGAATTTTTTAGAATATCATTGTTTTTTAATTATATATTTCTAAAGTTACGGCTAGATTACGAGTTTTGCGTTATGAGGGGTGCGGTACTAACTTGCACATTATTGTCACCGCTCACTTACCTACAGCACTGTTATTACAGGTTTTCATAAACCCGTCATTATTAGGCAAGAAGTGAGCGTAGAGCAAAATTGAGCTCCATACCGCACTCCAATACCAGCGCTGCTTAAGTCAGCGATGAGCTGGTTTTACGTGCTCGTGCACGATTTCCCCATAGACATCAATGGGGAGAGCAGGCCAAAAAAAAGGCTAACACCTGCAAAAAAGCAGCGTAAAGCGCAGTAACGCAGCCCCATTGTTTCCTATGGGGAAACTAAATTTATGTTTACACCTAACACCCTAACATGAACCCCGAATCTAAACACCCCTAATCTTACACTTATTAACCCCTAATCTGCCGCCCCCGACATTGCTGACACCTACATTATACTCTATTGGCTATTCTAATCAGCCAATAGAATTAAAATAGCTCTTATTCTATTGGCTATTCAAATCAGCCAATAGAATGAAAGTAGCTCTCATCCGATTGGCTGATTTGAATTTGAAGGCTCAAATCAGCAAATAGCAATTCAAGGGACGCCATTTTTAATCGCGTACCTTGAATTCCTATTCAGTGTACGGCGGCTCCGGTCTTCAGTTCCAGCGTCGCCGATCTTTAGAGGTAAAAGAGCTGATTACTTTGGGGCAATGCCGCACAAAAGGCCCTTTTAAGGGCTGGTAATAGAGCTGATTACTTTTGTAATTTAGTTTAGGGTAGGTACATTTTTTTATTTTGGGGGGCTTTGTTATTTTATTAGGGGGCTTAGATTAGGTGTAATTAGCTTAAAATTCTTGTAATCTTTTTTTATTTTTTGTAATTTAGTGGGTTTTTTTTGTAATATAGTTTTGTGTATTTAATTATATTTTAGTTTAGATAATTGTAGTTTATTTAATTAATTTATTGATAGTGTAGGTGTATTTGTAACTTAGGTTAGGATTTATTTTACAGGTAATTTGGTAATTATTTACTATTTTTACTAGTTAAAATAAATACCAAGTTACCTGTAAAATAAATATAAACCCTAAAATAGCTACAATGTAATTATTAATTATATTGTAGCTATATTAGGGTTTATTTTATAGGTAAGTATTTAGATTTAAATAGGAATAATTTAGTTAATATTATTAATATTATTTAGATTTATTTTAATAATAATTAAGTTAGGGGGTGTTAGGGTTAGACTTAGGTTTAGTGGTTAATCTATTTAATATAGGTGTCGGCGGTGTAGGGGGATTAGATTAGGGGTTCATAATTTTAATATAGGTGGCGGCAGTGTAGGGGGATTGGATTAGGGGTTAATAATTTTAATATAAGTGGCGGCAGGGTAGGGGGCTCACATTAGGGGGTAATGTAGTTAAAATAGGTGGCGGCGGGGTAGGGGGCTCACATTAGGGGGTAATAATTTTAATATAGGTGGCGGCGGGGTAGGTGCTCACATTAGGGGGTTATCATTTTAATGTAGGTGGCGGCGGAGTAGGGGCTCACATTAGGGGGTAATAATTTTACAGACATTTAATGTAGGTGGCGGCGGGGTCTGGGAGCGGCGGTTTAGGGGTTAAACACTTTATTAGGGATTGCGGCGGGGGATTGCGGTTGACAGGTAGATAGACATTGCGCATGCGTTAGGTGTTAGGTTTTATTTTGCAGGCAGTTTAGGGAGTTACAGGGCTCCAATACTCAGCATAAGGCTTACTACGCCTGCAATTTGTGCGAGGTGAAAATGGAGTAAGATTTCTCCATTTTCACCACTTAAGTCCTTACGCTGTATATTGGATACCAAACTGCGCGGGTTTGGTATACCTGTCTATGGGCCAAAAAACTACGGCTGAAGGCAGAAATATACAGGCGTAACTTCTATGTTACGCCGTATATGTGATACCAAACCCGCGCAAAATTAGCCGGCGACGCTGCATATCGGATCGGGCCCTTGGCTGTGAAATAAAAATAAAACCTAAGCTAGTTACTATGTAGCTATTAGTTATATTGTAGCTAGCTTACGGCTAGATTACGAGTTTTGCGATATGAGAGGTGCGGTACTAACTTGCACGTTATTGTCACTGCTCACTTACCTACAGCTCTGGTATTACATGTTTTTACAAACCCGGCGTTAAAAGACAAAAATTGAGCATAGAGCAAAATTGTGCTCCATACCGCACTCTAATACCAGCGCTGCTTAAGTCAGCGGTGAGCTGGTTGTACGTGCTCGTGCACGATTTCCCCATAGACATCAATGGGGAGACCTAGCTGAGATAAAGTCTAACACCTGCCAAAAAGCAGCGTAAAGCTCCGTAACGCAGCCCCATTGATTCCAATGGGGAAACACATTTTATGTTTACACCTAACACCCTTACATGAACCCCTGGTATAAACACCCCTAATCTTACACTTATTAACCCCTAATCTGCCGCCCCTGACATCGCCACCACCTGCATTATACTTATTAACCCCTAATCTGCCGCTCCGGAGATCGCCGCCACCTACATTATACTTATTAACCCCTAATCTGCTTCAACCAACATCGCCGACACCTACATTATATTTATGAACCCCTAATCTCCTGCCCCCAATGTTGCCGCAACCTACCTACATTTATTAACGCCTAAACTGCTGCCCCCAACGTCGCCGCCACTATAATAAACATATTAACCCCTAAACCGCCGCATTCCCACCTAGCAAACACTAGTTAAATATTATTAACCCCTAATCTACTGTCCCTAACATCGCCACCTACCTACATTTATTAACCCCTAATCTGCAATCCTTAATGTCGCCGCCACTATATTATATTTATAACCCCTAAATCTAAGTCTGACCCTAACCTTAACACCCCCTAACTTACATATAATTAAATAAATATAAATAAAACCAACTATTAATAACTAAATAATTCCTATTTAAAAATAAATACTTACCTGTAAAATAAACCCTAAGCTAGCTACAATATAACTAATAGTTACATTGTATCTATCTTAGGGTTTATTTTTATTTTACAGGCAAGTTTGTATTTATTTTAACTAGGTAGAATAGTTACTAAATAGTTAATAACTATTTAATAACTACCTAGCTAAAATAAATACAAATTTACCTGTAAAATAAAACCTAACCTAAGTTACACTAACACCTAACACTACCCTACAATTAAATGAATTCCCTAAAATAAATACAATTCAATAAATTAAATACAATTAGATAAATTACCAAAAAAAACAAACACTAAATTACAGAAAATAAAAAACAAATTACAAGATCTTTAAACTAATTACACCTAATCTAATAGCCCTATCAAAATAAAAAAAGCCCACCCAAAATAAAAAAATCCCCTAGCCTAAACTAAACTACCAATAGCCCTTAAAAGGGCCTTTTGCTGGTCATTGCCCCAAATAAATCAGCTCTTTTACCTGTCAAAAAAATTCAAACAACCCCCCAACAGTAAAACCCACCACCCACACAACCAACCCCCCAAATAAAACCCTAACTAAAAAAAACCTAAGCTCCCCATTGCCCTGAAAAGGGCATTTGGATGGGCATTGTTATATTTTGTATTTTTTTTTTGTATACTTTTTTATAAAAAAAATTTTTTGAATATTCACAAATTGCATACACATATATAAGGAAAACCACTAGATTACTATCAATAGATTTAGCCACAGGAGTGACTAACTATTACACTCACACAATTGAGAGAACGAACTTATAAACATACCAATCAAAGATTGGCTTCAATTTAATTTATATTTATATTTATTCACTACAGATAGTCCTATTCACAACTCATACCAATCAAAGATTGGCTCACACTATCACCTTTTAATAAGTCCTACTCACAGCTCATTCCTGAGCGCTCCCCTCCCCCCACTTGGTTTGTTTCTTCACACATCTGATTTTGGTAGAGATCAGATTTAGGGGTAGCATTGCTGAGTCTGACACAGTATCACCACACACTTTTTGCAGTAACATCAACACTTTCTGTCTAAAATATGATACCACCCAGTCTAGTGGCTAAACCAGAATAGCTAGTTATTTGTAGCAACATAATGAGCTATTTCCTAGAATACTTATTTTTATGTTGAGCTTTTTACAAAGAAAGACAATGTAAAACATTTTGGAACCACAATTTCCTATGAGTAATTATGCTTCTCATTACACTCTATACCCTACAATTACACTCTAGCAGCTCACTAGGAAGATAAGACTGCTTTTATACACACCTACAGAGAGGAATATGATCTTAAGCAAACAAGGAAGCGGCAGTGCTGTCTGTTTGACTGGTGTGTGATGCAACTTTGCAGTTTATCTCCCCTGCCTTACATTCAATCTGCTGCAAAACTAGCAGTGCATTATAGATCTAAAAACTTTGCTGGGTCAGACGTAAAAAAATTATATTTGGGGCTGCCCTAAATAAATTCTATAACAAAAAAAAGGGTCTATCCCCGTGAGTTGCGAGATGTTTCCCATAAAAAGTTATGGCGCTCGCTAGAAAGGGAGCGTTTGCTGGGGAAAGTGAAATCAGTAGGGAACACGGGGCTCAATTTCAAAATTAAATCCTGCAGCCAATACAAATTAGATTATTCTTCTTGCAGCTTATATTAATTTACATTATTTTTTTTCCTATGCTTGTGTTTTTCTGTTAGGGTATTAAGGGCCAGACTACAAGTGGCACTCTAACCGTTGAGTGTGAGTGATATTGGGTGTAACGCCTATTTGCGTGTGTCAGAGGTGGCACCGTTAAAAGTAAACGTGATCGCTTGAGCGCATTTGCAGTTAACCCACGTTGGCTTAGAGCTCTGGTTAACTGTTGCATTTAAATAAAAAGTTGCACAAAACACCTCAAAATGACATGAAAAAGTAATGTTACACTCATAATAACACTATCTAATAAAATGACTAAAAACAAATATTGCACAAAAAAAGTTTTAAGGGCTCAAAGATATGAGGTCTCAGGTGTTAGAAAAAAAGGCAGGCAAAGAGCTTTAACATAGAGATACATACATATACATGTCTAAAGTGTCTATATATGTTTACATATGTATTTATGTATTTATATGTGTATGTATGTATTTACAGACATATATATACATATAAACACATCAATACTTATGTATACATACTGTATATACATATATATGTGCATTGGAGCAACCCTTTGCAGTCAAGTAGATGAGAACATGTAAAATCATATTTAATAAAGTGTTAAAGGGTGCATTTACTTTAATTATTTCACATTCCAATATTTCGAACATAGGGGAATATGTTATCTGTATTTTTAAATATATATATATATTCCTATATATATCTGTATATATATATACTTATATGTAATTGTCTTTATATATATATAGGTATAGCTATATATTGTACCAAAAAACATCAGATGTATGTAGAAATAGGTATTTATGAATAAATAGCATATATTCTTCCATGTGAAGAACATTGGAATGTGAAATATATTTATATTTTTTTCTTGGGTTAGAGCACTTGATAATATTCTTTCAGGTTAGTGCACGAGTAGGGTGTTAGGTTTTTTTCCCCTTTTTTGCATAATTGACTTCTATGAGGGACTACAGGGAGTGCAGAATTATTAGGCAAATGAGTATTTTGACCACATCATCCTCTTTATGCATGTTTTCTTACTCCAAGCTGTATAGGCTCGAAAGCCTACTACCAATTAAGCATATTAGGTGATGTGCATCTCTGTAATGAGAAGGGGTGTGGTCTAATGACATCAACACCTTATATCAGGTGTGCATAATTATTAGGCAACTTCCTTTCCTTTGGCAAAATGGGTCAAAAGAAGTCAAAAATAGTGAGATATCTTGCAGAGGGATGCAGCACTCTTAAAATTGCAAAGCTTCTGAAGCGTGATCATCGAACAATCAAGCGTTTCATTCAAAATAGTCAACAGGGTCGCAAGAAGCGCGTGGAAAAACCAAGGCGCAAAATAACTGCCCATGAACTGAGAAAAGTCAAGCGTGCAGCTGCCAAGATGCCACTTGCCACTAGTTTGGCCATATTTCAGAGCTGCAACATCACTGGAGTGCCCAAAAGCACAAGGTGTGCAATACTCAGAGACATGGCCAAGGTAAGAAAGGCTGAAAGATGACCACCACTGAACAAGACACACAAGCTGAAATGTCAAGACTGGGCCAAGAAATATCTCAAGACTGATTTTTCTAAGGTTTTATGGACTGATGAAATGAGAGTGAGTCTTGATGGGCCAGATGGATGGGCCCGTGGCTGGATTGGTAAAGGGCAGAGAGCTCCAGTACGACTCAGACGCCAGCAAGGTGGAGGTGGAGTACTGGTTTGGGCTGGTATCATCAAAGATGAGCTTGTGGGGCCTTTTCGGGTTGAGGATGGAGTCAAGCTCAACTCCCAATCCTACTGCCAGTTTCTGGAAGACACCTTCTTCAAGCAGTGGTACAGGAAGAAGTCTGCATCCTTCAAGAAAAACATGATTTTCATGCAGGACAATGCTCCATCACACGCGTCCAAGTACTCCACAGCGTGGCTGGCAAGAAAGGGTATAAAAGAAGAAAATCTAATGACATGGCCTCCTTGTTCACCTGATCTGAACCCCATTGAGAACCTGTGGTCCATCATTAAATGTGAGATTTACAAGGAGGGAAAACAGTACACCTCTCTGAACAGTGTCTGGGAGGCTGTGGTTGCTGCTGCACGCAATGTTGATGGTGAACAGATCAAAACACTGACAGAATCCATGGATGGCAGGCTTTTGAGTGTCCTTGCAAAGAAAGGTGGCTATATTGGTCACTGATTTGTTTTTGTTTTGTTTTTGAATGTCAGAAATGTATATTTGTGAATGTTGAGATGTTATATTGGTTTCACTGGTAAAAATAAATAATTGAAATGGGTATATATTTGTTTTTTGTTAAGTTGCCTAATAATTATGCATAGTAATAGTCACCTGCACACACAGATATCCCCCTAAAATAGCTATAACTAAAAACAAACTAAAAACTACTTCCAAAACTATTCAGCTTTGATATTAATGAGTTTTTTGGGTTCATTGAGAACATGGTTGTTGTTCAATAATAAAATTAATCCTCAAAAATACAACTTTCCGGGGGGCGGAGTCAACCGGCAAAGAGACCAGACACGTTTTGAAGGAGCTCCCGGCTCCTATAGTTAAAAATAAGGGTTATTTTACAAATATGAACCTCAGCTTTTTACTTAATGACTCATCTCATCTCCAATATCATTGATACCCGTGGAGAGGCTGACCCGGGGTTGTGCAACTGTCTTAGGGCATATGATGGTGCCACATGTCATGGCGTCTTTGAGAAATTTAAGTGGCCTGTATGCACAGATCAACCAGGGAATCAACAATTTGGAGTCTAATTCCCTGCAGCTTATTGCAGACCAAATGGATGCCTTCAGACTGCAGATGAGAGAAATCTTTTTAGTAACCCCTGCACAAGTTACAGATTCCTCTGCGGACCACCCGGCACCTGACGCAATTACATACTACCTACATGGGCTCGGAGAGGACATGATCAGTTATGGAAACACTGGTGTGATGCCTGGAATGGCGGATCAGAAAACGGATACTCTTGAACTAGAAGCCCTCACACCAGAAAGCAGTGGCCTGTTTGATTCACATATGCAAACCGGAACTCCACACAAGAGCTCAGGGTATACTACAGCGGCTGCCAAGTTATTGACCAGTGCCCTACACAGCAAGACGCTCATGCAGACTGGAGACTGTTCGGTTGATCCCCGGACAGAGATGAAGAAGGTGAGGCTGGACCCTATCATCCATGTAAAGTCAGGCATGATTCTCATCGGGCATATAGTGTGGAGCGTTGACAGAGGGAATCAGGCTGTGACAGAGATTTCAGAAGCTAAATTCACCCCTGGACATATATTGCATCATTTAGACTGGCGATTTGGAGTGGGATAAACTTTTATGAGGACTACTATACCGCTACTATACTGAGAAGCCTTAATGGACGTACTGTGTATTAGAAACTACCTGGACTCTACAGTAATCTGTCTTCCAGCGGACTTATGAGAAGCTACCTTGAGGTGTTATATTTGTGTATTGCACAGACCGCACTTCTACAGCCCCACCCAACACAGTTTTTCCATAATTCCCCCTTTTTTTTCTTTTTTTTTCTTCTTTTTTTTTTTAGTTAATCACAATCCAGTATGAGCGACCCTATAGGGAGTTACTATATATAAATCATTCAACTACAAATATAGGTATTATTTTGTTTAATAGGTTTACCTCCATAGTGTACTATATTGATAAACCCACTATGTTTTTGCCCAATTAAACTATATTACAGTTTTTACTTTTGAGAATGCCAACGGTTTCCTATGGTGACTGCCCTTAGAGCCGGAGTTGGTTAAATAACTAGTCATTTCACAGCTACTGTCTGGTAATGTAAACTAGCAGACGATAGTCAACAGACAGGTTGGAACTGCATAAGATTCTATTTCATATAAGAGACATACTAGCTAATAGGTTATATATATATATTATTTTAATGATATGCTTACATCAATCATCCTATGTTTAACTTTTATCTAGTCTGTAACGTTCACCTGTATTTTTATCTATAGTATAAGCACGTTTATAGTATGTTACATTGGCCCTAATTTCATGTGAAGCATCTCCTAATCTTTTAGTCATGCAGCATTATATTCTTTAACATATCTCTGCGTCCATTTATACATGTATCTGGTTAGGGTGAAAAGTATTATTCAGATTGATCTAATGGGTATTATGTTATCTGTTCACCATGCAGTTTGTCTGTCTTTGTCATTATATACCCAATTCTATAGCTCTCCTCATTTAGATCTAATTGCGCCCTATATCGCCTTCAAATCAACTAGCTCAAATTAGTAATTTGCACTTTAAAATAATTGAATATTTTTTGCTGGTATGGTCACTACATGATGATCCCTATAGATACTAATCGCCTGGACTGGTCTACTTGAGATGCTCCCTATCAATCATGAGGTCCTATTTGTACCTCCAATCTTATAGTCTAATCCCATTAAGGGTGATACCCTTCATATATTGATATCTTATAGCTTTAGATTGTATTCAGTTAGATATTTAGGGACAGGCTAACATACTCCCCTGCTAGGTGCGCTGCCATAGGATAGAATTGGTAGTATGCAGTTCACAAAATGTTTAATTAAGCTATCCTGAACTAGGTAATGGCTATAATTACGTTTTTAATATACTAGATAGTGTACTCACTATTCTTCACTGAAGATGACGTGCTATCTGCGGCCGAGGTGGCACGTTTTTCTTTATTATTATACCACAGCCATGATAGTCACTCTAAGCACTCTACTATAGACCTATCAGAACGCATACCCAAATGTTAGGGAGAGTTAAGGGATTTAGAGAGTCCTATATAAAGTAGTGATGTTGCAGCTGAGCTTAATGTATTTTTTATGCCCTACCTGTGAAGATAGTGAGACATATGAGAGCTACTAGTCTCTGTGAGTATTACAGGCTCTGGTTTTTCTCCCCCCATACAATATAGTCTATTTGTTAAAGCTAAGGGACACAGATCCCTTTTCTATAATGCTTACTGATCTAGATGCTTGGAGTAAAGTTTTATATATATTCTAATAGGCTTTTGACATTATAGTTCTGTCTAAAGCTCATGACAAAAGTTGCTTTGTTGTTTACACTGTTTGTGGTATGTGGTCTGTGTATCACATGCTGTATTCTAAGTACATAGGAACGCCAAATAGAATTATAATGGTTATGTAAGCAGCCATTTTTGCAATGTTTAGCCCATCTGCCACCTAAACATACTCATCTGTAGCTATAGATGGGTTTTTGATATTAGTTTCCTAAATAGATGCTTGAGCTGCAGCTGCAGTTTCAATTGTAAATTCTATGTTGCAAGAATTATATACCAGATTTTAGATCATGCCTGGATACGGCTGATGACATCAGTTTATTTTATTTTACTCATATGCTATATTACTAGGCTCCGCCCCCCCTTTTTTGGAGCTTATTTATTAAGCTAAGGGACACAGATCCCATCGAAGACCCCCTAAAAAAAATACATAAGAGTCCTTCATTGTAGTTATGGTTGATAAACCTTTCTATGATATAGGTATATGTTTATAGTCTGGAGGACCCAAAAAGGGCCCTATATAATAATCCCTCCCCCCATACTCTATTCACTTATATTTGTACCATTCTAGCTATAAGGGCTTATATTTGACCCTATATGTTATTGAATTTAATAAGAAGACACAGATCCCCCCATACTCTATTCACTTATCTTTGTACCATTCTAGCTATAAGGGCTTATATTTGACCCTATATGTTATTGAATTTAATAAGAAGACACAGATGTGAGGACCTAAAAAGGGGTCCTATATACCGTAAACTTTAAAATCTGAGGTTGATTCACAGGTCTATTAACCACTTAGATTACATTACATCTCTTGGAATTGCTTATGGTTATTAGTTTCTTATTGTCTGGAATGTTTGCATGCCTCCTATTTTTGATATAATGCTCTGTGTATAAACAGTGATGTATACTTTTCTAAACTGCCCCCACTGGCTGGAGGCCTATGTTTGTGGTTATTATGTATTACTTTATCTTTCACCTCAATAAAAATATTAAAAAAAAAAAAAAAAAATACAACTTTCCTAATAATTCTGCACTCCCTGTATAGGGTAATGCACGCACAATATTTGAAGTTCCGTTTTTTGCATGCATCGAGTTAGTGGGCAAATGAAAACTTTTTACTTTCAACTCGTAATATCTGTGCTACCCGATGCGTGGAAAAAGCTTACTTCTAGGGCAGTTAGCTCGTAAGTGGGAGCACTAAATAGAGCTCCACTCGTAATCTGGTTCTAAGCATTTTGCGTAATGCGTATTTTGACACAATTCTCCAACTTTTATTTTGCAAGAAAAAACAGCAGGAACTGCAGGGGGGAATTTTTACAGACTATTACAGACCAGGAGGATAAATTCCAGCTACACCAATGGAATACCCATGGTCAACTTACTAGTTAAAGGGGGGAAACTAATTTTACAACAAAAAAACATAATACACTTTTAATTTCATATTAGAAATACTAATTTCCTAGCTGTTTTTTTTTTTCTTGAGCAGTGTAGTTTTAGGGGCATATTTATTAAAGGGACACTGAATTCAATTTTTTTCTTTTGTGATTCAGATAGAACATGCAATTTTAAGCAACTTTCTAATTTACTCCTATTATCAATTTTTCTTGGTTCTCTTGCTATCTTTATTTGAAAAAGAAGGCATCTAAGCTTCTTTTTTGGTTCAGTACTCTGGACAGCACTTTTTATTGGTGGATGAATTTATCCACCAATTAGCAAGAACAACCCAGGTTGTTCACCAAAAATGGGCCGGCATCTAAACTTACATTCTTGCATTTCAAATAAAGATACCAAGAGGATGAAGAAAATTTGATAATAGGAGTAAATTAGAAAGTTGCTTAAAATTTCATGTTCTAACTGAATCACAAAAGAAAAAATTGGGTTCAGTATCCCTTTAAGCTCCGTATGGAGCTTGATGCCCCGTGTTTCCGGTGAGCCTTCAGGCTTGCCAGAAACAGAGGTTATAAAGCAGCGGTCTAAAGACCGCTGCTCCTAAACTTGTCCGCCTGCTCTGAGGCGGTGGACAGAAATTGACAGAAATCAACCCTATCGAATACGATCGGGTTGATTGACACTCCCTGCTAGCGGCCGATTGGCTGCGAATCTGCAGGGGGCGGTTTTGCACCAGCAGTTCACAAGAACTGCTGGTGCAATGATAAATGTCAAGAGCGTATGCTGTCGGCATTCATCAATGTGCAGCAGACATAATCCAACATATCGGATCATGTCCGCTCGCTCCATCTTTTTTATATATATATATATATATATATATATGTATTTATCAGTTTTTCCAACAATACATGCAAAAAGCAAAACCAATCAGACAAAATAAACTAAAATAAGACAAAAAAGAAGAAGATAATCAACACTTGTGTAAACATAAGTTGTGGAGGCGCAGCTCCAGATCATTTTGTAACTTTCATGGAGACACAGCTCCTCCTCAAGAAATACAAATACAAAAGCCCACTCTACTACAGAACCGTTGTTTTAACTTGCATCACTTTTTCTATGTGCTAAGATTAATCTTTAGCTTCCATTCAAGAAAACTTTTCTTATCTTAATTTCTGGACATAACTAAACAATGCATTACCTTATTCTGCATTACATATATGGGCTTTCCTTAGTAAACACAAATATAAACCTATGTTATGGAGTCACTGTTCCAATTCATAGTATCACTTTCTTGGAGACGTAGCTCCACATCACGAAGCTCTCCTAAAAAAACTATTATCTTAACTTAACTGAAACCTGTAAACCTCACAATATTGTTCGCCCGGACTTCCCATGGTCCCAGCCAGCTGTTGTTAAATTCTAAGAAATGTTAGGACAGTGCTTCAGCATAAATCAGTCAACAGGGTTCTGTGAAATTTGAAAGTGAGTGCTTCAATGTACATATATATATATATATATATATATATATATATATATATATATATATATATATATATATATATATATACAGTATATCTATCTATCTATATGATTACTGTGCAAAAGCCGCCCTTAGGCCACCATCAGCTTTGTTGTTTTAGCAAAGTTTTAATGACCATCAATATTTATTTTTCTGTCTCTTTATTAAGATACAAACAGTAAATACAAGAAATATGTACACAAAATATATTTAAAAAAAAATCAGAACAGAATGCCTTATTCAGGAAAAAGTCAATAATTTTGTGTGACCTATCTTGGCAATAAGTACATCTTGAACTATTTTGGGGAGAATGTCCTGAAGTTTTCTGAAGTAATCTTCTGGTATATTATACCAGGCTTCTTTCAGCACTTCCGAGAGTTCTTCTTTAGATTTAGGTTGTCTTTTATTTCTTTTTCTGTCCCACCTGGACAGAGAACAAAATAAAAGACAACCTAAATCTAAAGAAGAAATCTGGGCAGTGCTGAAAGAAGCCTGGTATAATATACTGCCTCTGTAATATTCAGTTCTGGACTCTGTGGAGACCAGCCCATGACTGTCAGTGTTTTATCAGCTGTTGTTCTCTCCAAATATGATTTCACTGTATTAGCAGTCTGCTTGGGAAAGTTATCATGAGGAAAAATAAAACGGTTCCCAATCGGCGCTTTCCAGAAGGAATGGCATGATGAATTAAAACCTGTCTGTATTTTTCAGCATTCAAGATCCGATCAATACAATATCCCCAACACCACTGGCAGAAATGCAACCCCAAACCCGGACAGACCATCCACCATGTTTCACTGAAGGCGACTTTTCTTCCATCTCTCTCCATCTCTCTCCAACTCTTCTTCTCACATATTGTTGACGATTGGACCCAAAAATTTCAGCTTGGATTCGTCAGTCCATAATACTCTTTTCCACTGATCTTCTTTCCAATCTTTGTGAGCTTTAGCATATCTTAGCATTTTCCCCCTTCCGAAAAAGTGGTTCCTTGACTGCTACCCTTCTACAAAGATCATTCCTGATCAAGCTTCTTTGGACTGTAGAAGGGTCAACCTGGCATCCTGATGAAGCTGCCAGATGCTGAGCCAGGTCCTTGCTGTACTTCTTCTGGTCTCTCAAAGAAGAAACTCTGAGAATCTTCTCATCAGATTTTGAAAGTTTTCTTGGCCTTCCAGTCCTTTTTTTGCCCCTGACCTCTTTTGATTCTTCAGATGTCTTTATAACAGCTTGAATACCACATCTTGAGTATCCAGTTTGCTGATTTCCCTATAAGGGCGGCCTTGCTGATGAAAAAGTATGATTTTATGTCTGCCAAATTCTGTGATCTTTGGCATTTTGAAAGGAATGATGTGACAGAAAGTTGGTCTTATTAGCATGCTTCCAATAAATTAAACTCATACCATGTGTATGTAAAACAAATGCATAGACATGCCTAAATATGTATGTATATATGTGTGTACATATGCATTTATTTATGTGTTTTACTGTATATGTACAGTACATATTTACTCACTTACAGGATAATGTCCTTTTTATTGTTAATATATATATAATGAAGTTCCAACACAGGCTTGTAACAGCTTCTCATGAAACATTTTCTTCAGTTTACCATACTCCAACACATCTCAGATGATTGACTAGTTTTTCAAGATTAGCTAATCACACGGCTTCCTATTACATACTGCAATTTTGCAGTGGGAACAGCCATCTCCTGCCTATTTTTCTTGTTTCCAGCTGACGGAGAAAAGTATTTTTTTAACCCCTTGTGTGATGTTACAGCACATTGAGTATTTCTTAAAGACTAAAGACCAGGGTCATAGAAACTTTTTTATGGGGTCTTAACCAATACCTCACTACAGCACTCATTAAATCTATTAATAGAAATGTAAACCTAATACTATGTTAATAGCATTAAGGGGGTATTCACCAATAATAGGAGTTAGAATCTATATGAGAATGCTGTAGATAAATTAATTCAAACTTTTTGCTATAATGGTTAACTATAAGAAAAAACAAACTAGGCCATAAGAGCACACTTGTTATTGCATACTGGAATGGCCTCTCTAGTTCCTTTTTTTTTTCACGTCCCAGAACCTTCAAACTACCGGTGTATCATCTCAAGGATCGAACTACCCCCATCCACCCCCAGATAGCTCTTTCTCTCGGCCTGCATATCCAGCACCCCCAAAAACATTAACAATTCCTCTTGTTATACTGTTTAAGCAAAGCAAGGTTGTGTATAATCAAAACATGAAAACAACACAGTTATCTTTGGATGGTCTCATCACTTTAGAAGTCTATCTCCCTCAAACACCGTGCTTCGATTTCATAGTTCATTTGCACTTGGGTCCTTGGTACATGGGGAAGTGTCCATCTGCAGGTTCATGCTGGAAGTACTATATTTGTTCAGGGGTAAGACACATGGAACAGCCAGATCCCATAGTAAGGAGACACCAAGTCATAAGTAATCTATGAATAAAAGAAATGGCACAGATCAGTACGCACCCAGATACAATTACAATTATGCCCATCAGGTTTTTTCTTCCTAACATTTCCAGTCTTTTGTTATCTAGTTCCTGAACATTTTTCCATATAAGATTTAACTTCAGGGAGACATTGTGGGGTACCTAATACACCCTGTTCCAAATTATTATGCAAATTCTATTTCAGTGTCACAAAAATTAAATATTTTTTTTTTCAGTTTAACTCATGGATGTCATTGTGTCTCAGGGCTCTTTTGATCACTGAAAACAATCTCGGACACCTGTGATAATTAGATTGCCAGGTGAGCCCAATTAAAGGAAAAACTACTAAAGGAGGGTGTTCCACATTATTAAGCAGAGCACCATTTTCAAGCAATATGGGGAAGAAAAAGGATCTCTCTGCTGCCGAAAAGAGTGAAATAGTTCAATGCCTTGGACGAGGTATGAAAACATTAGATATTTCACGAAAACTTAAGCGTGATCATCGCACTATTAAGAGATTTGTGGCTGATTCAAAGCACAGGTCCATGCAGCTAAAGGCACATTGAGGAAGATTTGCATGCATTGGATCAAGAGAGCAGCTGCTAAAATACCATTACATAGCAGCAAACAGATATTTGAAGCTGCTGCCTCTGAAGTTCCATGGACATCAAGGTGTAGAGTCCACCAGAGTCTTGCAACTGTGCATAAACCTTCCATTTGGCCACCACTAACCAATGCTCACAAGCAGAAACGGCTGCATTGGGCAGAAAAATATATGAAGACTAATTTCTCAAACAGTCCTGTTCCCTGATGAGTGCCGTGCAACCCTGGATGGTCCAGATGGATGGAGTAGTGGATGGTTGGTGGACGGCCACCCTGTTCCAACAAGGCTGCAACGTCAGCAAGGCGGTGGTGGAGTCATGTTTTGGGCCGGAATCATGGGAAGAGAGCTGGTCAGCCCCTTAAGGGTTCCCGAAGGTGTAAATATGACCTCTGCAAAGTATGTGGAGTTCCTGACTGACCACTTCCTTCCCTGGTACAGAAGGAAGAACTATGCTTTCAGTAATAAAATCATCTTAATGCATGACAATGCACCATCTCACGCTGCAAAGAATACCTCTGCATCAATGGTTGCTATGAAGATAAAAGGAGAAAAAGTCATGGTGTGGCCTCCATCCTCCCCTGACCTCAATCCTATTGAGAACCTTTGGAGCATCCTCAAGCAAAAGTTCTATGAGGGTGGGAGGCAGTTTACATCCAAACAGCAGCTCTGGGAGGCTATTCTGACATCTTGCAAACAAATTCAAGCAGAAACTGTGCAAAAACTCACAAGTTCAATGGATGCAAGACTTGTGAAGCTGCTATCAAATAAGGGGCCCTATGTTAAAATGTAACGTGACCTGTTAAAATGTTTAAAAAGTTAAAATGTTGTTCAAAGTTTGATTGAAATAGCTTTTGATTTCAGTAAGTATGCTGCAAACACAACAAATGACAATTTTAAGTTCTTTAAAACCTAAAAAGTGTTTTGAAACTTACTGTGCATAATAATTTGGAACAGTGCATTGCAAGTTTTTTATTTTGAAAAAAAAAATACTGTAATCATTAGGAGGTTTGTTCAATAAAATTTGAATTGTACTCTTAATAGTTGATAACATGAGAATTATGCTGACTGTTGTTTACATCAATTATTTAGGTAAATGAGAAAGATATCATTGGCATAATAATTTGGAACAGGGTGTATAGGCAAAATACATTCTTGACCATCAGAGGACTAAGGAAGAAGAGAGGTTATAAGAATTATGAAAGGGGTTAAAGTGGGTTTAAAAGAAAGAGTAAAGGGAAAAATGGTGGACCCACGGCAGCCTCAAGCTCTAAGGCTGTCTCAGAAAGATAATTTCCTCTATATAATAAATGGGAGAAATTAAAAGGCTTTTTAATTGATACCTTAAACATAGCTGAGAGGCCAGAAAAACTGCTATACTTTTGCAAGGGGCTATGTGCAGGGCCGGCTCTAGCCATTGCGGGGCCCAAGGCAGGAAGAAAAAATGGGGCCCCTTTCTCCCCACCTCCAACCCCGCCCCATCTCTGCCTCCAACCCCGCCCAAACAGTTTTTAATATGAAAAAAATAGGAGAAAAATCATTTAAGGTAATGCACAACATTTTATATATAAAAACAAACAAACATACAAATCCACTAATGTGGATCACTATAATATTATATACATTGCAATATACTATTTGTACTATTGGAACAACTGTATTAGTATATAATGAAGAATTATGCTGACAATTAGGGACAGTTGAGTTGAACTGGGCCTTATTTTTATGTGTTTTCTTATGATAACAAGAACATTACAGAGATGCCAGGGCCGGCCCTAGCAAGTGCAGGTCCTTAGGCAGAGTGACAGTGCGGTGGACTCTACCCAGAACAAAAAATACTTAAAGAAATGGGGAAATGCACTGTACCACACAGATAAAATACACACACAGAGATACATATATACACATACAGCCACACTCAGACACATACACAAGTACACAGACATATACATACACAGGTGTACACACAAACACACACACACAGCCCACTCACCCTCTCAACTCCATCTACATTATTATATCCCTGTGCTGCTAGCCAATTGCCATCTACAGTGCCACCTCTGCTTGGTGCTACCAGCTAATATTATATGCCTGTGCTGTGATACATCTGTGTCTGTTGCTAGTGAAGTGCCAGTTACAGTGCCACCTGTGCCTGGTGCTACCAGCTAATATTATATGCCTGTGCTGTGATACATCTGTGTCTGTTGCTAGTGAAGTGCCAGTTACAGTGCCACCTGTGCCTGGTGCTACCAGCTAATATTATATGCCTGTGCTGTGATACATCTGTGTCTGTTGCTAGTGAAGTGCCAGTTACAGTGCCACCTCTGCTTGGTGCTACCAGCTAATATTATATGCCTGTTCTGTGATACATCTGTGTCTGTTGCTAGTGAAGTGCCAGTTACAGTGCCACCTGTGCCTGGTGCTACCAGCTAATATTATATGCCTGTGCTGTGATACATCTGTGTCTGTTGCTAGTGAAGTGCCAGTTACAGTGCCACCTGTGCCTGGTGCTACCAGCTAATATTATATGCCTGTGCTGTGATACATCTGTGTCTGTTGCTAGTGAAGTGCCAGTTACAGTGCCACCTGTGCCTGGTGCTACCAGCTAATATTATATGCCTGTGCTGTGATACATCTGTGTCTGTTGCTAGTGAAGTGCCAGTTACAGTGCCACCTGTGCCTGGTGCTACCAGCTAATATTATATGCCTGTGCTGTGATACATCTGTGTCTGTTGCTAGTGAAGTGCCAGTTACAGTGCCACCTGTGCCTGGTGCTACCATCTGATAATGACAATAATATGATAAACAACAAGCCCTTAAATAACTCCCCTGCATGCCACGTGTAAGGGCTCTAGCATTATGCATGCCATCATATAACTATGTAGCCTATTAATGTCTTGTTTTTAGAAATAGCAGCCACTCAGCCAGCTATTCTTCATACGTATGTACTAAGACAAGCCATACAAACCTCTTGCATATATCACCACTTTGATGATGTTTCGATCATCAGGACCCTATAATTGGGCTTTGGTATACAAACAGAGATACAATAAAGAAGTATTTGTATGTATAGAACGTGATACGATAATGATATTTGCTTTCCCTTAAAGCTCAGCCCATTTTAATTAATAATGGGTTGTGGATTCAAAGAACAAAACAAGCTATTTTGTATATAAAAATAAAGATTTTATATTCTGCTGCTATTATAACAAGTAATTAGAAACACGTTAAAAATTAAAACAATTTTACAGTGCACTGTCCCTTCAAGAAAAATGTATGTTCATTAGAGGTTGTATAAAAAAAAATAAAAAAAAATCTCAATATACAGATACTGATGATAAGTAGGACATTATATGAATATGCGGGGGAACAGCAAGAAGCAAAGCTTACCAGTGGATATACAGTAGCTGAGGAAGTGTTAAAGAGATGCCAGTCACTGCAAAAAATACACTTTAAAATTGCAAGACCCATTCAAGTCCATTAGTGGGAGCAAGCACCCATCTGGAAGCTTAGCATTCCCCCAAAGCAAACAAATGCGAAATCACCATTGCCAATAAGCCTGTCACCACCAGACTTGGCAAAATACTGTGCTACCTGACAACATATGTCTTTATGAAAAGCTTATCAATGCCATGAGCCCTATTGATAATTTTACTTTGAATTAAACGTATTGCAGAAAAGGCTAATTTAAAAAAGCAAGAGTCCTGATGAAATACCTGTAAATTAAAACTATTGTAAAATGCCATATTAAATAGTTTAGTAAGACTGATGACAGCATTGCAACTTCCATCATGTCTTATATACTAGAGTAACCGAGTATTTGATCATTTGATCAGTTTAATGGGCATACATTTTTTTTTTTTAACAATCTTGAGAACCCTTGAATTTCAACATATATTCTGGGCAGATTGGCATATATCATACAGAATTTAAATTGTGTTATAATTGTAATAATTGGTAAACACAGGGGTCATTAATATTTGTAGAGGAAAGTACTAGATTGAAATATATACAATTAAAAAAATATATATAATTTTTACAGCATAACAGGTAAAACATCTGCAATGCAATAAAAAAATAAATTTTCCACCAACCTTACCTGTAACCAGCTGTCAGGGAGAATTGTCCTAAGGTATTTCACCCACCGTGGTCCATGCTGCAGCAGCCTGCACCTCAGCCCCCTCATTCAAATCTGTTCCCGCTTGGCCGCCCCTGCCCACAAGCGCATATCGCATCACACATGCGCATATGGAGAGGACCCGCAAGGATGATGATTCTCATGGTGCTGGCTAACTCTGGGAATCGTAGTTTCCCAGAGTTGATGGGGAGGACGGGCAATGGGCAGGCAGCATACTGCATTAGCGCTTTACTGCCTAGCAACACACACCCTGTCCCCTGCACAGGCAGAGAGGAGGCTTTTGGGGGAAAAGAAAATAAACGTCTTAAAAAAATAAACATATTTTAAAAAAATTATATAAATAAAAAGTGAAACCACCCTTGGCACCAGTGCGGGGCCCCCTAAGTGCGGGGCCCTAGGCGACCGCCTTGCTCACCTGCCCCTAAGGCCAACCCAGCCAATATGTGTCAGAAATACCTCTGTCTCATTCTGTGACCACAGCACTCATTAAGGGCCAGATTACGAGTGGAGCACTAACGTTTGCGCCCAAGGGATAAAGGGGTTTATCGCGGGTGTTTTTGCTTGTCAGGTTTAGCTCATATATTAAAATGATAGGTAATATTTAGTGGGCCACATTATAAGTGTAGAGCGCAAATTAACACTCCCGCTCAAGCGTTAATTGCGCTAAAATTTATTTTTTTGCACTCATCGGGTTGCACTAATGATCACCAAGATTACAAGTTGTGCACTAAACCCAGTGCGTAAATAACGCAAATAAATTAGCGGTACTGCACTTTCCATAGTGCTGCCATTACAAGTTTCACAAAAACCTTTTGTTGTGCGATATGGTACGATAAGCTCCATACTGCAAAAAATCAAGGCCTGACTAAAAACTAGCAGCTGCGATCACGGAATGGCAGTCGCTATAACACAATCCCCATTTATGTCTATGGGGAAAAGAAAGTTATGTAAAAACCTAACACCCTAACATAAAACCCTAGTCTAAATACCCCTAATTCACCGTCCACCCGCATCGCTAACACCTAAATAAAGTTATTAACAACTAAACCGCCGCCCCCCCCACCTCACCAGCACTAAATAAAACTATTAACCCCCAATCTGCTGCACCCTGACATCGCTGACACTAAATAAAACTATTGACACCTAAACCGCTGCCCCCGTATCGCTAACACCTAAATAAAGCTATTAACCCCTAAACCGCCGCCCCCCATATCACAACTAATATAATAAGCCTATTAACCCATAAACCACCGGCCCCCCACATACCAACTATTAACCCCTAAACCTAACACCCCCTAACTTTAAATTAAACTAACCTAACACCCCCTAACTTTAAATTAAACTTACAATATAACTACCTTAAAATAAATAAAAACTTACCCTTGAAATAAAAAAAAAACATTAACCCCCCCACCCAACCAACCCCCCAAAATAAAAAACCTAAGTCTAAAAAAACATAAGCTACCCATTGCCCCTAAAGGGGCATTTGTATGGGCATTGTCCATAAAAGGGCAATCAGCTCTTTTGCGCCCATACAAAAAAAAATAGCCCTAACCTAAACCCCCCCCCCAAAAAAAAATCTAACACTAACCCCTGAAAATGTAGTCCAGGTGGAGCAAAGTCTTCATCCAGACGGCAAAGAACTTCTTCCAGGGTGGCACCATCTATTATCTTCTCTTCAGAGGTGCGGAGCAGTCTTCAACGATGCGTGGATCCAGAAGCCCTAGTCCTCATCTGGAGCGCTGGTCCCCTTAAGCAGCTGCGGCAGTCTTCAGCAACGTGGATCCTCTTCATGCGATCATCCGCTGCACACTGAAGCTTGAATGCAAGGTATTTTATATTGGGGTACCGTTGCATTTCTATTGGCTGAAATATTGAAATCAGCCAATAGGATGAGAGCTGCTTAAATCCTATTGGCTGATTTAAACAGCGTAATAGCCGGACCCCACAACTTGTAATACGGGCGCAATGAAAATTACACACACAAAGTCATTTTTTGAGTGCGGATTGGAGAGACCTGCATATTCTACGTGCAATTGTCAATTTTTCCGCGGTATAGCCTTACCGCAATACTTGTAATCTTGCTGATTATGAGCTGAAAGTTAACTGTTTTTGTTTGAGCACTAACCCGAAGTTAAAATATCATGTGAATGTTCACTTAATTGCCCATAGAAGTCAATAGAGAAAAAAAAAATACCCCACACAAACCCCATAACATATTCTCATTTGCACTAACCTGAAAATATGAGTATTTCACATTCCAATGTTCTTTACATAGCAGAATATGTTCTATTTATTCATAAATAAAAATTTCTATATGTATCTGGCGGTTTTTGGAACAACAATATATATATATATATATATATATATATATATATATATATATATATATATATATATATATATATATATATATGTTATGGTTAAAGTCAGAAATCCTAGGATTACCCGGGTAAACCTGACATTACCCAAGTGGCTGTGGTTAAAGCCTGATGTAATGTAATTTCCCTATCTACACAATTTTTTTCCTTCTGTCTGAGGGGTTCAGGTAAGGCGTCCTGACGATCCTCTGGCATCCACCCCAAAGTGAACATTGAATGAATGAGGTTTTCAAGAGGAGCTTCGCACCCAAGAACCCCCTAGGTAGAGGCAAAAAGATAGTGAAGATGTGTGTATTACAATGCATCGTATATCTATGTTTGATGCGGTGACTCAATGCACTCTGAAAAGATTTATCATGTTACATTTGGCTTTACCCACAGCCATATGGGTAATGTCAGGTTTACCTGGGCAATGCTAGGATTACCCAATATATACCCAATATACCTGCAATATATATATATATATATATATATATATATATATATACACTTTTCTATTTTTATAGGGCTATTAGATTAGGTGTAATTGTTTTATTTTTGATATATGCGTTTATTATTTTTTGTAATTTTAGATTTTTTAATTTTTCTCGTAGTGTTAGTTTTTTTTACATTTGTAATTTAGATTTTGTAATTGGTAGTATTTTTTATTTTAATAGAACAGTAAGATTAGGTTAATTTATAGTTTAATGTTAGGTGTATTTTTATTTCACAGGTAAGTTTTTATTTATTTAAATATAGTTATATTGTAATTTAAATTTAACATTAGGGGGTGTTAGGTTTAGGGGTTAATTGTTTAATTTAGTGTTTTGCCTTGTAAGGGGCCGGTGGTTTAGGGGTTAATAGGTTTATTTAGTTGTGGAGATGTGGGAGGCCGGAGGTTTAGGGATTAATAGGTTTATTTAGTGGCCGAGATTTGGGAGGCCGGAGGTTTAGGGGTTGATAACTTTATTATAGTGTTGGGGATGTCGGGGAGCGGCGAAATAGGGGTTAATAACTTTATTATAGTGGCGGTGATGTTGAGGAGTGGTAGAATAGGGGTTAATAACTTTTATTAGTGTCAGCGATGTCGGGAGCGGCAGAGTAGGGGTTGATAACTTTATTTAGGTGTTGGCGATGTTGGGGGCAGCAAATTAAGGGTGTTTAGACTTGGGGTTTATGTTAGGGAGTTTATATGTAACTTTTTTCCCCCATAGACATCAAAGGGGTTGCGTTACGGAGAATTTTCAACCCGCAATCGCAGGTGTTAGTTTTTTTCTAACACTCTCTCCCCATTGATGTCTATGGGGGAAAGCGTGCACGAGCACGTCAAAGCAGCCCATGGATTTTGTGCGGTATGGAGCTTAACACCACCATATCGCACGCACAAGGAGGCTTTTCAGTAACTTGTAATGGCAGTGCTATGGAGTGCTATGGAGGGTGAAATAACGCAACTTTTTTGGTGTTAGTTTCGCAACCTGTTTAGCGCAAAACTAGTAATCTAGGTGATATTCTGCTATGCGCAGAACATTGGAAGTGAAATATTTACAGAAAATACATACTTAAAACCTTTATTAAATATGAATATTGCATACATATGTTTTTTTCCTGTTTTCATCTCCTTTACTGCAAAGGGCTCCAATGCACTTATATATATGTCAATATATGTATACATACAGTATGTATTTATGTGTTTATATGTACATATATATATATATATATATATATATATATATATATATATAGATATATATATATATGTCTGCAAATACATACAGTATATACACATAAAAATACATAAGTACATACCTGTATGTATACATGTATAGACATATATAGATCTTTAGACATGTATATGTATGTATCCTATGTTAAAGCCTGAGATCTCATATCTTTTGTGTGCAATATTAGTTTTAAATAAGTTTTATTGCTGGTGTTATTATATGCAACTATACTTTGTTTTGTGACATTGTTTTGTTTTGTGAAACAGTGAACAAATGCTCTGAATATGCGATAAACATTCTAACATAAGTTGTGATTATGCTCAAGCTATCGCATTTACTTTCAACTTGTAATACGAGCGGTAAGCCCAACGAGCGCAAACACCCGTGATAAACTCCTTATCACTCTGGCGCAAACTTTTGAGATCCAATTACAATCTGGCCCAGTATGTTTTATACACCATCAGACCTCTGAACTATAGGGTAAGAGAACATCTAATATACATGTTAATAAATTATAGTCTAGGCATCATATGGAGTTTCATAGTAGATCATTTTGTCAAATGAAGAGTACAGTTCAGTGTAAAAGGCCTGGGGGTCAGGAAGCCAGGTAATACGCTCAAAAGGCCATTAGCAGAGGGTCAGGCAATACTCAAGTCCAGAAATTCAAGCCACAAGAAGGTTAGTCCAAAGCAGCAAGGTATCATAAACAATTCAGTTTACTGTCCATATGGATAGCCAAGGGTTAAGGGGCCAGAAGACAACCGGTAACACAGGGCAGGTAGAAGTGGTACAAATGAAAAACACCAGGAGATAATTTTAGGGTAACTGGGAGCAAGGAAGACTGAAATAGAGCAATCAGAATTACCATGTACCAACTGAGAGGAATTAGGGAGATTTATAGGCTCAGGAGTGGTGCTTTCATGACATAGCTGCATGCATACCCGGATATATGTGCTGGAATAAGTGCACCAAGATATATAAGTCCAAGTACTTATGCCCACATTTACTCTGTGTCTGCCAGCTGTAAATAGCGCACCTTTTACTGTGCGTTGGGCATCTATACTATGAGTATTGAGGGTAGATGTTAGCTCAGCCTTGCTATGTCCGGTGAGGGATTAGCGCAGTTTCTTATGCTCTGTTTGGTTTGGCATTAGCACAGCTGCCTGTCTCTGTTGTCTTATCCAGCTCAGCATTGGTGTGGCTATTCTTCTTTTGTGCGCTTCTCGTGTTGGCGCTGACCTCCATCACTATAAACACTACGAGATTAATTGCGCTAAAAATATGACCATATATTGATATTACCTTATTTATATTTTTTAATGTAGTATATGTACACACCCACTTATACTATATTTGCTGTGTACTCATACTTATTATAAGCTTATTAAGTACTTGATATATATCATAAGAAGAAAATCAAAAATAAAAAAAATAGTAATAAGATTAAATTAAATAATTAAATGATAATAATTACTAAGAACTGACAATAAATTTGGTCTTGAGGCAAAGTTCTGCTTATTAGCACAGTTCCTGTTATTGCTTTATACTTTATGTGTGTTTAGTAGTACCTTTTAGGGGTTACCCATATGTACGGGTTAACATAAAATATCCCATGAAGCAGTCTTAGTGGTCTTAAATTTGTATAGGACCCCCAACAATGCTGTTAATGAAGAAAATGGTTGAAGTTTGGAGCCCTTAACAAGGTTTTACTTTTAAGTTACAGGAGGAGTCGTAGCGCCAAATCTGGGCAGCCTTAAAGGGACAGTAAACCTTAAAAATAATGTTACCAAACACACCTCCTATTACGATTGGCCACTTAACACACCCCTCTATTATGATTGGCCAACATGCCTTTAAAATAGAAAAGGCGCAATAGCGGGCATATCCGTCTTTTATCTTGCCTCTTGAAGAAGCCCGGCCGCAGATCGGGGGAAACGCGTTAGGCTTTTGCATATCACCTGGAGGTGATAGTGACTTACAAGCACCCTTGTCCCCACCAGCTACAGAGTATACTGGTATAGGATCCGGAAACCTTGCTTGACGTTACCTGCTATAGCTATAAGAAAGAAAGACCAACTGTGCCTGATTTGTGAGACAAAGGCAGCTGTAGGAACACAGCACTCCATTTGAATGCATTTTTAATCTTGAATCTAGTAAGTGCAATAATTTTTGCGTTTGCAACATTTTGTAATAAATCTTTTCACTTGAGTCTTGCCTTGTGCGCCTTTTCTTTCTTTCTCTTCTATGTTACCGCACCTGAGCCAAGATCCTGGGAATACCTAGCTGGATTAAAGGGACAGTAAACCTTAAAAATAATGTTATATAATTCTGCACATAGTGCAGAATTATATAACATTATATTAGCCAAACTTTGTAAATCATAATATTCCCTTTTTATTTTGTAAAAATACCGCTGTTTTACAGACCCGCTCTCTGTACTCTGCTGAGCGGGTCTGTTGTTTTTACTGAGCGCATCGGGCCAGCTGTATAGTCACAGCCCGGCCCGACCACGCCATTAGACACAGTGCAGCTCGCTCCTGCTGTCAGACAGAGCGGGAGCGAGCTGCACTTAGTCTTATGGCGCGGTCGGGCCGGGCTGTGACTATACAGCTGGCCCGATGCGCTCAGTAAAAACAACAGACCCGCTCAGCAGAGTACAGAGAGCGGGTCTGTAAAACAGCAGTATTTTTACAAAATAAAAAGGGAATATTATGATTTACAAAGTTTGGCTAATATAATGTTATATAATTCTGCACTATGTGCAGAATTATATAACATTATTTTTAAGGTTTACTGTCCCTTTAATCCAGCTAGGTATTCCCAGGATCTTGGCTCAGGTGCGGTAACATAGAAGAGAAAGAAAGAAAAGGCGCACAAGGCAAGACTCAAGTGAAAAGATTTATTACAAAATGTTGCAAACGCAAAAATTATTGCACTTACTAGATTCAAGATTAAAAATGCATTCAAATGGAGTGCTGTGTTCCTACAGCTGCCTTTGTCTCACAAATCAGGCACAGTTGGTCTGCCTTTCTTATAGCTATAGCAGGTAATGTCAAGCAAGGTTTCCGGATCCTATACCAGTATACTCTGTAGCTGGTGGGGACAAGGGTGCTTGTAAGTCACTATCACCTCCAGGTGATATGCAAAAGCCTAACGCGTTTCCCCCGATCTGCGGCCGGGCTTCTTCAAGAGGCAAGATAAAAGACGGATATGCCCGCTATTGCGCCTTTTCTATTTTAAAGGCATGTTGGCCAATCATAATAGAGGGGTGTGTTAAGTGGCCAATCGTAATAGGAGGTGTGTTTGGTAACTCTGTCTATGTATTCATTCACAACAAATGTTTAACATAACATGATATATGGCACACATAGTAACCTATTATACTACAAAACGTCAATTAAAACAGTTTACAATGTAAAAATATTTGTCTTATAAAAAACATTTTTTAAGTGCTAAACTACAAAGTTTATACTATGCGTCGATGTTCCAATGTTGTTGCAAATGAAATTGTTATCCCTTATTTTCATCTAATCAGTTTACATGGGGCAATGCCGTTGTGAAGTTTGATATGCTATTTTTAAAGAACAAACTATTTATTTAACCCCACTTGTATAGAATTAATATAAAAAAAGAATATAATACAAAACAAAATTCTTCGATAACAAAAATTGATAGCACTCTAATGATATCACTCTAATACTGTTTGTTTTATACCACGACCCGGTATTTTTGCTTCTTTCCACGATCCACTTGTTTTTGAAACAGGACTTTTACCACGGAACCTTTCATACACTGACACTGTCAGTTTTGGAGAAAAGTCTCGGTGGCGTGAGTGCAGCAGGAGAACACCTATCAGCTTGCAGCTCACCTGGTCCGGCCATTGGCCCTAAAAAACGTGGGTGCTACTTTCTAGACGCCTATCTGGATTCCAAAGGTCCTCTGGGTGAGACCTCCAGCGTACTGACTGCTGGAATTTGAATGTCAGCCTGCTTTATCGCACCTTATTCATTTAAGGTGCCACTTTCCTTGTGAGTAGTTTTTTGCACATCACTTTTATATTTGTTGTTTGAACGATTCACACTATGTTGGCGCCCCTTGTTTATCTTCCATTATAGCACTCTAATGACCTGCATGGTTTTAACTAGTTGAATACCAGCATATTTTAAAACAAATTACGAAATGTGTTCAGTCCCTAGTCCAATATTGGACTGAACATAGAGCATTTGCACTGTTATAGATAGTGAGGAAGGCTGAATATTTAGCTTAAACAATACAATGGGAGAGTATGAATTGACATTTCAGGGGGTTACTTTGAAATTTTAAACATTTGTGTTGCGTTATCTACAATGGTAATGAAACAGTTTGGAAAATTAAAATTAAATATATAAAAATATTTTTTTGGAATATTTTTAAAAATGTATAAAAATTGCCGAAAATATTATTTATGGCAATTTTAGAATAAACCAAAAGAGCAGCAAAAATGGACAGTAGGCAAACTCATGTATGTGCAATGATGAGTAACTTCATTGCAACTAATAATACATATATGAATATATATACACTAGTCTAAGTAAAATATATTTTAATATTGAGATACATTAAAATCTAAACATTTTTTTTTACAAATTCTCTAAAAGTGTTTTCAAAAAAATGAATAGCTTATAAATAAGTAAAAATTTTAAATTTCATTCACATGAAGGCTGCTACATCTATGTCGATATTAAGACCTAGAGGCTGTAATGTTTTTAGCCTATAGATCCATTTAGTCTCTAATTTTCTTAATTTAAGTAACCTATTGGGTTTTGATTGAGGAACCCAATCTATAATCTGTATTTTCAAAGAGCTTGGATTACTTCCATGGCATTCAAGGACATGTTTAGGAACGCTGTTTAACTAATTTTTCTTTAATATTATAAATATGTTCGTTAATTCTACGCCTTTCCTTTTAGTGCGGCCAACATATAAGAAGCCACACCCACATTCTAATAAATATACAATATATGTAGAATCACAATTGCTTTTGAACATGATGTTAAATGTTTCTGTTAATTCACTATTGTGAAAAGTTGGTGCTTTGTTTATGTGTTTACACATATTGCACCTCGTTTGCCACACCTCATAGTACTTTTCCACTCTTTTAACTAGTTGTCACTCCCTTTATCATTATCTTTCTTATTGTCAAATAGTTTAATTTTGCTTGAGGCCAGTATATTTCTGAGACTTTTGCCTTTCTTATAAGTAATAGTAGGTTTAATGTCTAGGTGTGGCCATAGGAGGGGATCAGATCTTAATAGAGGCCAGTGTTTCTTAAGAATATTTTCTAACTTTTGGAGCCTTCATTAAAGGTGGTAATAAATCTTATAGGATTACTTTTAATGGATTGTGATTTTATTAATTCCTTGTGTATATTAGTCCTGATTAATTCTGCTTACTAAAGAAATACTTTCTATCTCTAGATGCTGCTTTTAATTTGGCTTGTTGTATAACATCTTGACTATAACCTTTATCTATAAATTTCTTTTCGAGAATGTTTGCTTCTGTTTCATAGTCTACTATGTGAGTGCAGTTTATTTTAATTCGTAGAAATTGGCTGTATGGGACATTATTTATCCAGCTCTTTTTATGTGCACTTTTGGTCTGTATAAAACTGTTCCGATCAATGATTTTCCTATAATTCTTTACTGCTACTTTCCCATAATTGTCTTTAAAAAGTATCAAATCTAAAAATTCAATCTGTTATTTTGAACACAATTTTGTAAAGGATAGATTGAAATTATTACTATTTATGTAATCCATAAAACTATTGATTTCTTCGAACCCTCCCTTCCATAGAATGATAATATCATCAATATACCTAGCGTATGATAATATATTGTTTGTGTATGGGTTGTTATTCCAAATATAATCAAATGTGGGCAAAAGTTGTCCCCATCGCTGTCCCTCTTGTTTGTACATAACATATATTCTGAAAAACAAAATAATTATGGTATAAAATAAAACCTATACTATCTAACAAAAATTGTATATGATTAGAAGGAATAGACCATTTGGACAGTTCTGCTTTAATTTTCTTCATGCCATTATCTTGTGGGATACAGTTATAAAACACTGCAACATCACACGCTAGCCAAATCATGTCTTCCTCCCAAATAATCCCTTCAAATTTAGTAATTACCTCAGTTGTATCCTTGAGGTATGCTTTTGTAGATTTAACTATAGGTTGAAGCTAAAAGTCTACATATTTTGAAAGACTATCTGTAATGGACCCAATACCTGATATTATCGGTCTACCTGGGGGATTTAAATGGTTCTTATGTACCTTCAGTAAGTTATATATAATTGGAATATTGAGTTTAGACAATCCAACAGAGGAAACCCTAAATGAATATATAGATACATTAAATCTGTCCCTACATGAAATGGAACCCAAAATACAACACTCTAAATTCAAAG
Source organism: Bombina bombina (assembly GCF_027579735.1). NCBI lineage: Eukaryota > Metazoa > Chordata > Amphibia > Anura > Bombinatoridae > Bombina > Bombina bombina. Next base: position 690,503,094 of record NC_069504.1, on the reverse strand, counting down.
AAAAATCCACATTTAACCCTGTGGGATCTCAGGGTGAGCAGCTATCAAACAGATTTAATTACTGTTTTTTTAAATTTAACTAAGGGAACTGTGGTGGAATGAAAGACATGGTAGTAACGCATTATATATTAAGGGGTCGAGTTATCAAAGGCTTCGCCAGCCTTTGGCCCCCCTACAACTGCAGGTTCTCACAAGAGAACCTGCAGTCGGTATTTATGAAGCAGCGGTTATCAGACAACTGCTTCCCTAAATTCTTCTCCGCCTCTTATTTCACCTTAATTTCAATCTCACCAGTCTCGTCTGGAATTTAGCATTGCACAAGAATGCTATTTTATGCTCTTGTGCAATGCCGCCCCCTGACCGTGCACAGTCGATCACACGTGGGCAGGGGGTGCCATTGCACAAGAGTGCAAAATAGCATTCATGTGCAATGCTTAATTCCGGCAGAGGAATTCAGCCCACCAGAAGCAAGCTGCGGTGGACAGGGGCACATATGTACGCCCCTTTCTGCCATAGCTTGATAAATTGACCCCTAAGTACAGCATGTGGTCTGAAATGCATCATGATTATTTTGACTATTACTGTGAAACATTTGCTTTTACGAGTGTATAGATGATCACATGAGGTTATTTGATTTTGATTTTTAATTGACTGAATAAAATGAGAAATGTTCTCATTTGTTTCCTGTTTAGTTGCATAATTCTATCAAGAAGATGGCGGAAGGAGGTTAATAGACCATTTAAATGTTTGCTTATGATTTATTTTAAACTTTTCTATTTTACTGAGTGGCTTTACAAAAAGTGCTCCTTGAGTTCTGTCTTTACCTTTGTGTGGTTTCCTATATATAGAAAAAAGGTGTATCACCCTGATTTACACTCACTCATGGGAAGTAAATAGCTATATATTTCACATATAGGATGTATATATATATATATATATATATATATATATATATATATATATATATATATATATATATATATTGCAATTCTATATTCAATGGAAGTTATATTATCAGCAGTTTTACACTGCCTTACACTTGCATTTCTTTTCTCTTACTCAATATTTCCTTATACAGTAGTTTTATTCAGTCTCTTTCCTTATCTCCTTACACCCTTCTCTCTCTGCCCAATTTTGTTAACATTCTCTATTTCACTGTCTCATTTTACTTTCTCTTTCTTGGTTTCTGAATTTATTCACTATGACCTAGATTAATAGTTTTGCGCTAAACAGGGTGCGAAATGAACGCAACAAAAGTTGTGCTATTTCACCCCCATAGCGCTGCCATTACAAGTTTATGAAAAGCCACCTTGTGTGTGCGATATGGTGGCATTAAGCTCCATACCGCACAAAAGCCAAGGGCTGAGAATACGTGCTCGTGCACGCTATCCCCCATAGACATCAATGGGAAGAGAGTGTTCGAAAAAAACTGAAGTGCGGAATGGCGATCGCTGTAACACAACCCCTATGGGGAAAAAAAGTTACATTTAAACCTAACACCCTAACATAAACACCAAGTCTAAACACCCCTAATCTGCCACCCCCGACATTGCCGACACCTAAATAAAGTTTTTAACCCATATTCCACCGCTCCCCGACATTGCCGCCACTATAATAAAGCTATTAACCCCTTATCTGCCGCTCCCCGACATCACTGCCACTAAATAAAGGAATTAACCCCTAAACCTCCGGCCTCCCACATCGCCGCCACTAAATAAACCTATTAACCCCTAAACTGTGGCCACCAACATTGCAAAACACTAAATTAAACTATTAAGCCCTAAACCTAACACCCCTAACTTTAAATTAAAATTACAATATAACTCTGTTTAAATAAATAAAAACTTACCTGTGAAATAAAAATAAACCTAAGATTAAACTATAAATTAACCTAACCTTACTATTCTAATAAAATAAAAAATACTACCAACTAAAATATCTAAATTTAAAAAACCTAACACTACGAAAAACAAACATTTTTACTAAATTACAACAAAAAAGATCCTACGAAAAATTAAAAAAATCTAAGTTTAACAAAAATAATAAACAAATAATAAAAAACACTAAGATTACAAAAAATAAATGAAATTATCAAAAATAAAAACAATTACACCTAATCTAATAGCCCTATAAAAATAAAAAAGCCCCCCAAAATAAAAACACCCCCTAGCCTACAATAAACTACCAATAGCCCTTAAAGGGCCTTTTGTAGGGCATTGCCCTAAGTTAAAAAGCTCTTTTACCTGTAAAAAAAAAATACAAAGTACCCCCAACATTAAAACCCACCACCCAACCAATGCCCTAAAATAAAAACATAGCTCTAAAAAAAAACTAAGCTACCCATTGCCCCTAAAGGGGCATTTGTATGGGCATTGCCCTTAAAAGGGCATTTAGCTCTTTTTCAAAGTCCAAACCCTAATCTAAAAAAAAAACACCCCAAAAAAATTAAAAAATAACCTAACACTAACCCCAGAAGATCTACTCTTTCTGAAGTCTGGACATCCATCTCCATCCAGGTGGTGAAGTCTTTATCGATTCCCGGGACATCTTCTATCTTAATCCCGACGGCGCGGAGTGGAGCCATCCTGGAAGCTGATCCCATTCTGCGCGGAGCCTCCTCTTCATACGGTTGCTGCCGTACACTGAAGTTGAATGCAAGGTAGCCATTTCAAAATGGCATCCCTTGCATTCCTATTGGCTAATTTGATTCAGGTTTAACCGTAACACTAAACCCAGAATATCTATTCACGGTTCCTGAAGTCCGGACATCCATCTTCATCCAGGCGGCGAGAAGTCTTTATCCAGGTGGCAACACCTTCATCCATCTCGGGGACATCTTCTATCTTTATTCTGGTGGCGCGGAGCGGAACTATCCTGGAAGACATCCTGTGCTGGGCTGATTTGATTCTTAAAATTCAAATCAGTCAATAGGATGAGAGCTTCTGAAATCCTATTGGCTGTTTAAAACAGAGCTACTGAATTCCTTTTGGCTCTCTTCAGAAGCTCTCATCCTATTGGCTGATTTGAATTTGAAGAATCAAATCAGTCCAGCGCAGGATGACTTCCAAGATAGGGGTTTTTTTTTTTTCATTTTTTTGGGTGTTTTTTTTTAGATTAGGGCTTTGGGCTTTTGTAAAAGAACTAAATGCCTTTTTAAGGGCAGTGGAAAAGAGTTCAATGCCCTTTTAAAGGGCAATGCCCATACAAATGCCCCTTCAGGGGCAATGGGTAGCTTAGGTTTTTTATTTTGGTTGGGTGGTGGGTTTTACTGTTGGGGGTACTTTGTATTTTTTTTACAGTTAAAAGAGCTGTTTAACTTAGGGCAATGCCCTACAAAAGTCCCTTTTAAGGGCTATTGTTAGTTTATTGTAGGCTAGGGGGTGCTTTTATTGGGGGGGGGCTTTTTATTTTTATAGGGCTATTAGATTATGTGTAATTGTTTTTATTTTTGATAATTTCGTTTATTATTTTTGTAAGCTTAGTGTTTTTTATTTTTTGTAATTTAGTGTTTATTATTGTTTGTAATTTTAGATCTTTTAATTTTTTTCATAGTGTTAGGCTTTTTTAAATTTGTAAATTAGATTTTTTAATTGGTAGTATTTTTTTATTTTATTAGAATAGTTATGTTAGGTTAATTTATAGTTTAATATTAGGTTTATTTTTATTTCACAGGTAAGTTTTCATTTTTTTTTAATATAGTTATATTGTAATTTAAATTTAAAGTTAGGGGTGTTAGGTTTAGGGCTTAATAGTTTAATTTAGTGTTTTGCAATGTTGGGGGCCGGCGGTTTAGGGTTTAATAGGTTTATTTAGTGGCGGCAATGTGGGAGGCCGGAGGTTTAGGGGTTAATAACTTTATTATAGTGGCGGCAATGTGGGAGGCCGGAGGTTTAGGGGTCAATAACATTATTATAGTGGCAGCGATATTGGGGAGCGGTGCATTAGGAGTTAATAGCTTTTATTAGTGTAGGTGATGTCGGAGAGCGGCGGAATAGGGGTTAATAACTTTGTTATAGTGTCGGCAATGTCGGGGAACGGCGGAATAGGGGTTAATAACTTTTATTAGTGTCGGCAATGTCGAGAGCGGGGGATTAGGGGTGTTTAGACTTGGTGTTTATGTTTGGGTGTTAGGTTTAAACATAACTTTTTTTTCCCTATAGACATCAATGGGGTTGCGTTACAGAGATTTTTCATTCCACACTTCAGGTGTAAGTTTTTTTTCTAACACTCTCTCCCCATTGATGTCTATGGGGAAAAGCGTGCACGAGCACGTCAAATCAACCCTTGGATTTTGTGCGGTATGGAGCTTAACGCCATCATATCGCACACACAAGGAGGCTTTTCAGTAACCCGTAATGGCAGCGATAGGGAGATTGAAATAACGCAACTATTTTTGCGTTAGTTTCGCATTCTGTTTAGCGCAAAACTTGTAATCTAGGTGAATGCCTTAGTGCTTAAGGACCCAGTATAAGAAATAAAGGTCTTTTTACCATTTGGAGGCTAGAAATTGCATGGATTTTGGTTTTCTCACAACTCTCACTGTATTTATTAATCCATTTTTCATCACGACTTATATGTTTCAACATCTCTGTGTTTTTGAGAACTCACTTTTTAAACGTTTATTACAAAATATGGACATGAAACTAGAAGGAAATATGAAGAAATATAAGCATTACATTATTATCATGATTTAATTTGCAATATGCTGGATTCCAGTGTCCGCTATTACTATGGGAAGCAGCTTATAGCTAAAAGGTAACCTAAAGTTTTTTTGTTAGTGAATCTTGTGAAGACACTTGGTCATGAGCGCTGCAAAAAAACTGCTAACTTGCAACTCAAAATGCTTTAGTAAATATGTCTGAGCATCTGCACCTCATTTAGAAACAAGTCTCCTAATTATAAAAGTATAAAGCTCTCAGACCTCACAGGGGAATCCAAGTTTTAAAAAGCATAAAGGGCTCCATGTACTATACGGTGGGCGGACAAGGTTACCGACTTGGGAGCTTGTCCATCTGCCTTTGTGTCAAATGGGCAGCGGACACTGTACATCCACTACCCGTATAAACTATTGCACTAGGACTTCCTTTGGCAATACCACTTCCTGCTCTTGCCTGACATATCAGCCACCCTAATAATTGGTTGGATGACCGCTGCTTCTTACTTTATGGAAAGCAGGCTCACATAAGCGAGTTTGCCTCATAATAGTTTTTTTTTTCATGATTTCTTTTGCCCTATTTTCACTCTGATCATAATTTTGTTGAGAGTTTGGAGCCTAAACTACCTACATTCTATTCAGTGATCTCTGTAATTGATAACAGTCTTTCAAAGTTTAACAATTCACTTGAATTCCATAAAGGACTTTGCCAGGGCTGGATTGGCCTACCAGGATACCAGGAGATTTCCCGGTGGGCTGCAGCAACTGGGGCTGGAAAGCTACAATTTAAATGGGGTATTAATGGATGCAATAGGGTTGTAGGGTGACTATATAACATTAATCTGACATTTTTATTTAATACAAAGTAATATAATTTAATTCTGTAAAAATATTGGGGAAGGAGTAACCCTGTAATCCCCTTTGAGAAAAATGGGGCATGTGCAATCTACCAATTTAACAGAAAATAGGGCTGGTCTTCATATTTTTCCAGGGCTGCTTTTTATTGCCAGTCCGGCCCAGGCCTTGTTGAACTCAATGGAGCCTATTTACTATGGTGCAAGCGGACAGGATCAGCTGTCGGCATTTATCATTGCACCAGCAGTTCTTGTGAGCAGGGGGTGTCAATCAACCCGATCATATTCGATCGGGTTTATTTCTGTCTTTAGACCGCTGCTTCATAACTTCTGTTTCCGGCGAGCCTCCATACGGAGCTTGATAAATATGCCCCAATGTATTAATAGTCTGTGTAATACTGAAAAACGTATTGTTATACAAAGCTGACATGTATATTACATATTGTAGTTACATTGCTGGATGTTCATTTAGGAAAGCAGAATTTGCTGGAACTATATGTTATCAAGCAACAGCAGTAGAAGACAATATTAGATGCAAATTGCCATAGTTGTCTAAGCATGGTGGTACTCTTATTATATCTCAAGCATATATTTATCTTCATTAACAAATTGTGTAACACTGTTTTGACATAATATATCTAAATGTAGAAAAGTTAACTGCACCATTTCAGTGAATTTTTGTTTTTCAGATGTAGGACTTGTCTACTATAGAACATTTGCACTTTGTTAAATTATATTTCTGTCTTATTAAACATAGAGTTACAATTATTTTACAATAAATCTTTGTATACATTAGGGCTGGAGTCACTATTAAAGGTCAGATGCAAAAGCAGAGCCTGGAGAGGAGCCATCTAAACTTCCTCAGTATAGTCAGAGTGAAAACAAAGCTGTTCCCTTTATTTCACTGTACATTTATTGTTTTAAAAGGCACTTGTCCACAATGTGGCTTGGTTGGGTACCTCCTATCAGTAATGTGTGGAATTCTGTTAGGATACTGAACCAGATCCTTAAGTGACCAATCTACTTTATGTTAAAAATGCAGCCCCTAGTGAGACTAAAGGGGTACATTTATCAAGCACGGGATGCTGCTTATTCTGTGCGAGCCTTCCGGCTCACTGGAAACAGAATTTGAGAAGCAGCGGTCTTAAGACCGCTGCTCCGTCCTTAACTCATCCACCACCTCTGAGGTGTTGGACAGCAATCATCCCGATCGGATACGATCGGGATGATTGACACCCCCTGCTAGCAGCCGATTGGCAGTGAATGTGCAGCGGGCAGCATTGCACAAGCATTTCACTAGAAATACGTGTGTAATGATAAATGTCGACAGCGCATGCTGTCGGTATTTATCAATGTCGGGCAGACATGATTTGCTACAGCGAATTATGTCTGCCCGACATTTGATAATTCGGCCTTAAGGAGACAGTAAAGTCAAAATAAAACATTCATAATTCTGATAAAACATGCAATGTTAGACAACTTTCCAATTTTCTTTAATTTCACATCAACCTAGGTAGGTTGATAGTAGCTTAGGAGTGTGCATATATTTTTTAGCAGTCTACAGCAATAGTGTTTGCAACTATGTATAACACTACTATAAACAATGTTGAAAAAACTGCTTCCAGGTGGTTAAAGACAAGTGAGAGCTCTTGAGACCACTTAGGATTACTCTTTAACAAACAATATCAAGAGAACTAAGTAAAACTGACAATATAAGTAAACTGGAACGTTGTTTAAAATTTCATACTCTATCCAGTTAATTTAAGTTTAATTTTCACTTTATTGTCCCTTAATGGATTGTCAGGCTTATGAAGACAAGTAGTAGGTCAGTGTCCATTATACCCATGGTCCTTGCCAATGTACCAACAATCATGTGGCAATGATTTCATAAAAGAATGGCCTCCCTCTTAGTGGTGCAGAAGGGGCCGTTGTTCAGAGATGGTGGTGGCAGTATTGTTAGTCCCTTATGTTTACTTGGACTAAAGCTGGTGATAGCCTTGAGATTTGTTGTCAATGGGAAGAGTTAGAGAACTCTAAGCATCAAGCCAAGATCATCAGACCCTGCTAAGGAAGTCACATTCTTATTCCCAGGGTGTGGGTGCCCAGTTCCTATGGATTGAGCATTTGAGCTGTTCCCTAGGCAGGTAGTACTGACAGAGAAGGAGCAGCAGCAGCAGAATGGGTTGTGTTGTTGACAACAGTGTACCAGATTACGGTACTACTGGCTGACTGCTTATTGCTTAATCTGCTTATTGCTTCCTGTACTTACATAGAAAATGACTGCTTCTTTAAACTCTCTTTTCACCAGTAGCTCAGCTCACACATAATAAACCAATCAACTACCCCTACCTACAAGGCTAAAGCCCTAAAGTCCCCCATAGCATGACAAGTGACAAAGATAAAAATGACTTTGAGTAAGGCCTAGCCTATGATGGCACAGGGGTGGCCGCAGACCAGACTCCTATAACAGTACAACTGAATGAACTTGTGAGAATAAAGTAAAATATTGTATATAAATAAATTAACAAACTTATTATTAAACAATGAATGATTGATGAATGAACAAAAAATGCACAGGTTGAGGCATAAAACAAGGAGACAGGAACAGTTATTCTTTTCTTTAAATGAATTATAGCCAAAGCCAGGTTAATGTTGTAGTTGTTGTTTTGTAAATGTGTAAAACAACAACTTTTAAGAAAAAAAAATCTCTTTCTTCTCATGGTATATAAATATCTTGCAGCGTTGTTAAATGTAAGCATAAAAGCAGCAAGCCAAAAAAAATGTGCTCCATATATTAACATGTCAGGGGGACAAACAGATTAACCCCTTAATGACCAGACCATTTTTCAATTTTCTTACCCTTAAAGGCACATGAAACCCACATTTTTTCTTTCATGATTTAGAAAGAGAATGCAATTTTAAACATCTTTCTAATTTACTTCTATTATCTAATTTGTTTTATTCTCTTGATATTTCTTGCTGAAAAGCATATCTAGATATGCTCAGTAGCTGCTGATTGGTTGCTGCACATAGAAGCCTTGTGTGATTGGCTCACCCATGTGCATTGCTTTATCTTCAACTAAGGATATCTAAAAAAATTAAGCAAAACAAATAATAGAAGTAAATTGTAATATTGTTTAAATTTGTATTCTCTATCTGAATCATGAAATAAATATTTTGGGTTTAGTGGCCCTTTAAGGACAAGGGCTATTTTTACATTTCTGCAGTGTTTGTGTTTAGCTGTAATTTTCCTCTTACTCTTTTACTGTAACCACACATATTATATACCATTTTTCTCACCATTAAATGGACTTTCTAAAGATACCATTATTTTCATCATATCTTATAATTTGCTATAATTGTTTTTATAAAATATGAGGAAAAAATGGAAAAAAAAAACACTTTTTCTAACTTTGACCCCCAAAATCTGTTACACATCTAAAACCACCAAAAAACACCCATGCTAAATAGTTTCTAAATTTTGTCCTGAGTTTAGAAATACCCAATATTTACATGTTCTTTGCTTTTTTTGCAAGTTATAGGGCAATAAATACAAGTAGCACTTTGCTATTTCCAAACCACTTTTTTTTCAAAATTAGCGCTAGTTACATTGGAACCCTGATATCTGTCAGGAATACCTGAATATCCCTTGACATGTATATATATTTTTTTTAGAAGACAACCCAAAGTATTGATCTAGGCCCATTTTGGTATATTTCATGCCACCATTTCACCGCCAAATGCGATCAAATAAAAAGAAAAGTTCACTTTTTCACAAATTTTGTCACAAACTTTAGGTTTCCCACTGAAATTATTTACAAACAGCTTGTGTAATTATGGCACAAATGGTTGTAAATGCTTCTCCGGGATCCCCTTTGTTCAGAAATAGCAGACATATATCCTTTGGGGTTGCTTTTTGGTAATTAGAAGGCCGCTAAATGCCGCTGGGCACCACACGTGTTTTATGCCCAGCAGTGAAGGGGTTAATTAGGGAGCTTGTAGGGTTAATTTTAGCTTTAGTGTAGTGTAGTAGACAACCCCAAGTATTGACCTAGGCCCATTTTGGTATATTTCATGCCACCATTTCACCGCCAAATGCGAGCAAATTCAAAAAAAAATTTTTTTTCACAATTTTAGGTTTCTCACTGAAATTATTTACAAACAGCTTGTGTAAGTATAGCATAAATTGTTGTAAAAGCTTCTCTGGGATCCCCTTTGTTCAGAAATAGCAGACTGATATGGCTTTGGCATTGCTTTTTGGTAATTAGAAGGCCGCTAAATGCTGCTGCGCACCACACGTGAATTATGCCCAGCAGTGAAGGAGTTAATTAGGTAGCTTGTAGGGAGCTTGCAGGGTTAATTTTAGCTTTAGCGTAGAGATCAACCTCCCACCTGACACATCCCACCCCCTGATCCCTCCCAAACCGCTCTCTTCCCTCCCCCACCCCACAATTGTCCCTGCCATCTTAAGTACTGGCAGAAAGTCTGCCAGTACTAAATAAAAGGAGTTTTTTTTATTTTATTTTTTTAAAAATATTTATTCAGCTGTGATGGACCCCTGCCTTAGCCCCCAATTTCCCTGATCCCCCTCCGGCTCTCTAACCCTCCCCTGCTACCTAATTGCCGCCATCTTGGGTACTGGCAGCTGTCTGCACTGGCTCTCTCTGCATCTGAGGCTTGTAAAAAGGTATTGCAGGATGCCTCCATATTGAGGCATCACTGCAATACCCTGAGAGCTGCTGGAAGCGATTGCGATTGCTTCCAGCACTCTGTTAGACAACTGACGTACCAGGTACGTCTATTGTCATTAACTGTTAGTTTTTGCATGACGTACCTGGTACGTCAGTTGTCATTAAGGGGTTAAAGGGACATGAAACCCATTTTTTTTTTTTCTTTCATGATTTGGAAAGAGCATGCAATTTTAAACAACTTTCTAATTTACTTCTATTATCTAATTTGCTCCATTCTCTTGATATACCTTTCTAAAAAGCATATCTAGATAGACTCAGTAGCTGCTGATTGGTGGCTGCACATAGATGCCTCTTGTGATTGGCTCACCCATGTGCATTGCTATTTCTTTCTTAAAGAATATCTAAAGAATAAAGCAAATTACATAATAGAAGTTAATTGGAATGTTGTTTAAAATTGGATTATCTACCTAAATCATTTGGGTTTAGTGTCCCTTTAAAAGTGACAAGGCCAAGCCTAATAATGGTGCAGGGCCCAGACATGGCTCCAGACCAGACAAGGGGCCTACAACAATTGAATTTTTAAGAAAAATTGAAGAATTATTACATGATTTAACACAATTGGATGGTTTCAGCAGTGCAAACTGGACAATCACATTACACAAGAGCATAGACAGGTCCTTTGTTTTAAGGAATTGTTGTTGTTTTTTTTATGTGTTCATCTTGAATCAAAGTACTACTTTTTGAAGTCTGAACAGCAGTGCAAAGGAAAAAGAGATGGAATGAGTGTCATGTAATTTCCATGCATATTCCTGGCCTGTAACAGGCCTCCAACATAAGGTGCGAGACACCACTAAAAAACAAATACCATGACTCTATCTCCTATGCCGACAAAGATGAAAAGATTTAGATTAATGGACTGGACACAAGCAGTATAAAACCTTAGTGACATTTTTTGTATTCATGTTGTAGTGTCAGTCCTAAATTCAATCTGCCTAGATTTAGAGTTCTGTGTTAGCCATCCAAACCAGCGTTAGGGTGTCCTAACACTGGTTTTGGCCGCCCGCTGGTATTTAGAGTCAGTCAGGAAAGGGTCTAACACTCACTTTCCAGCCAACACTTTTCCATACCGCAGATCCCCTTACGTCAATTGCGTATCGTATCTTTTCAATGGGATCTTTCTAACGCTGGTATTTAGAGTCTTGGCTGAAGTGAGCGTTAGAGCTCTAAAGACAAGACTCCAGCCGCAGAAAAAAGTCAGGAGTTAAGAGCTTTATGGGCTAACGCTGGTTCATAAAGCTCTTAACTACTGTGCTCTAAAGTACACTAACACCCATAAACTACCTATGTACTCCTAAACCAAGGTCCCCCCACATCGCCGCCACTCTAATAACATTTTTTAACTCCTAATCTGCCGACCGCACACCGCCGCAACCTATATTATCCCTATGAACCCCTAATCTGCTTCCCCTAACACCACCGAAACCTACATAATATTTATTAACCCCTAATCTGCCCCCCCCCCAATGTCGCCGCTACCTACCTACACTTATTAACCCCTAATCTGCCGACCGGACCTCACTGCTACTATAATAAATGTATTAACCCCTAAAGCTAAATCTAACCCAAACCCTAACACCCCCTAAGTTAAATATAATTTTAATCTAACAAAATAAAATAAATCTTATTAAATAAATTAATCATATTTAAAGCTAAATACTTACCTGTAAAATAAACCCTAATATAGCTACAATATAATTAATAATTACATTGTAGCTATTTTAGGATTTATATTTATTTTACAGGCAACTTTGTATTTATTTTAACCAGGTACAATAGCTATTAAATTGTTAATAACTATTTAATAGCTACCTAGTTAAAATAATTACAAAATTACCTGTAAAATAAATCCTAACCTAAGTTACAATTAAACCTAACACTACACTATCAATAAATAAATTAAATAAACTACATACAATTATCTACAATTAAATAAACTATACTAAATTACAAAAAAACAAACACTAAATTACAAAAAAAACAAACACTAAATTACAACAAAAAAAACTAAATTACAAAAAATTAAAAAAGATTACAAGAATTTTGAACTAATTACACCTACTCTAAGCCCCCTAAAAAAAATAACAAAGCCCCCAAAATAAAAAAATGCCCTACCCTACCTTACCAGCCCTTAAAAGGGCCTTTTGCGGGGCATGCCCCAAGGAATTCAGCTCTTTTGCCTGTAAAAAAACAATACAATACCCCCCCCAACATTACAACCCACCACCCACATACCCCTAATCTAACCCAACCCCCCCTTAAAAAACCAAACACTAAGCCCCTGAAGATCTTCCTACCTTATCTTCACCACGCCGGGTATCACCGATCCGTCCAGAAGAGGCTCCGAAGTCTTCATCCTATCCGGCAAGAAGAGGTCCAGAAGAGGCTCCGAAGTCTTCCTCCTATCCGGCAAGAAGAGGACATCTGGACCGGCAAACATCTTCATCCAAGCGGCATCTTCTATCTTCATCCATCCGACGAGGAGCGGCTCCATCTTCAAGACCTCCGGCGCGGAACATCCTCTTCTCCTGACGACTAGACGACGAATGAAGGTTCCTTTAAGGGACGTCATCCAAGATGGCGTCCCTCGAATTTCCGATTGGCTGATAGGATTCTATCAGCCAATCAGAATTAAGGTAGGAAAAATCTGATTTGCTGATTGAATCAGCCAATCAGATTCAAGTTCAATCCGATTGGCTGATCCAATCAGCCAATCAAATTGAGCTTGCATTCTATTGGCTGATGTGAGCTCAATCAGCCAATCAGATTGAGCTTGCATTCTATTGGCTGCTCGGAACAGCCAATCGAATTGAACTTGAATCTGATTGGCTGATTCAATCAGCCAATCAGATTTTTCCTACCTTAATTCCGATTGGCTGATAGAATCCTATCAGCCAATCGGAATTCGAGGGAAACCATCTTGGATGACGTCCCTTCAAGGATCCTTCATTCGTCGTCTAGTCGTCGGGAGAAGAGGATGTTCCGCGCTGGAGGTCTTGAAGATGGAGCCGCTCCTCGTCGGATGGATGAAGATAGAAGATGCCGCTTGGATGAAGATGTTTGCTGGTCCGGATGTCATCTTCTTGCCAGATAGGAGGAAGACTTCGGAGCCTCTTCTGGACCTCTTCTTGCCGGATAGGATGAAGACTTTGGAGCCTCTTCTGGACAGATCGGTGATACTCGGCGTGGTGAAGATAAGGTAGGAAGATCTTCAGGGGCTTAGTGTTTGGTTTTTTAAGGGGGGTTTGGGTTAGATTAGGGGTATGTGGGTGGTGGGTTGTAATGTTGGGGGGGGTATTGTATTGTTTTTTTACAGGCAAAAGAGCTGAATTCTTTGGGGCATGCCCCACAAAAGGCCCTTTTAAGGGCTGGTAAGGTAAAAGAGCTGTAAACTTTTTATTTTAAAATATATAATTTTTTTAGGGGGCTTAGAGTAGGTGTAATTAGTTTAAAATGCTTGTAATCTTTTTTAATTTTTTGTAATTTAGTGTTTCTTTGTTTTTGTAATTTAGTGTTTGTTTTTTTGTAATTTAGTATAGTTTATTTAATTGTAGATAATTGTATGTAGTTTATTTAATTTATTTATTGATAGTGTAGTGTTAGGTTTAATTGTAACTTAGGTTAGGATTTATTTTACAGGTAATTTTGTAATTATTTTAACTAGGTAGCTATTAAATAGTTATTAACTATTTAATAGCTATTGTACCTGGTTAAAATAAATACAAAGTTGCCTGTAAAATAAAACAGCATGAAAGAGGACATATGGCATCCTTTTAGGGGCAGCAGATTAGGGGTACATAGGGATAATGTAGGATGCGGCGGTGTCCGGAGCGGCAGATTAGGGGTTAAAAGTGTAATGCAGGGGTCAGCGATAGCGGGGGCGGCAGATTAGGGGTTAATAAGTGTAAGGTTAGGGGTGTTTAGACTCAGGGAACACGTTAGGGTGTTAGGTGCAGACATAGGAAGTGTTTCCCCATAGGAAACAATGGGGCTGCGTTAGGAGCTGAACGCTGCTTTTTTGCAGGTGTTAGGTTTTTTTTCAGCTCAAACTGCCCCATTGTTTCCTATGGGGAATCGTGCACGAGCACGTTTTTGAAGCTGGCCGAGTCCGTAAGCCCCGCTGGTATTTAGAGTTGAAGTGGCAATAAATTATGCTCTACGCTCCCTTTTTGGAGCCTAACGCAGCCCTTCAGAGAACTCTAAATACCAGCGTTGTTTAAAAGGTGCGGGGGGGAAAAAACATGCGTAGCTAACGCACCCCTTTGGCCGCAAAACTCTAAATCTAGCCGTTAGGTTCTTGTACTGTCTGGTAATAACTCAATTTGTTAATTGCTGACATGATTACAAGCCTCACTGGTGCTCTGAGCAGCTGCATAATTTAATATCCTGGTGCACTGAGAATATCTAGCTATGCTTCCCATGCACGTGCAGAAAAAAATATTAACACTAAAACAGTGATAACTTTTACTAGAAGCATTTTTGCTAATACATGTAGTTTGCAAATATGCTTCTATTCAAATAGTAATTCATCTATGTGCATTTAAATTTTGACCGGAATGTCCCTTTAAGATATATGTATATAGCAAAAAATAAAATAAAGTCAATTTGCTTTAAATAAAAACAGCTGCTGTCATATAAAAAATCCGGAACAGAAAAAAACAACCCTTTAACTCAGAAAAGGTGTATGACAGCGCTTTAGAACTAAAAAAATAAATCGAATTCAAATTGAATTTAATAAAATGTATTTATTAAAAAAACCTGCACATAATAGTGATTAAAAGAATAAAATGTTGCGCAATACAAAATGTCAAAGTGTCAATATCAATACAATACAAGAAATAAGTAATACTTGCACTGAAAAAGGTGATGATTAAAAGCAACAATCTCTTCATACAAACAATAAGCAGAAGCTAAACTCCAGAGAAGACAGAAACACCGGCCGACTATCGATGGGTAGCAGTGGAATCGCCGGCCGGTATTTTTGTCTTCTCTGGAGTTTAGCTTCTGCTGATTGTTTGTATGAAGAGATTGTTGCTTTTAATCATCACCTTTTTCAGTACAAATATTACTTATTTCTTGTATTGTATTGATATTGACACTTTGACATTTTGTATTGCGCAACATTATATTCTTTTAAGCACTATTATGTGCAAATTTGAATTCAATTTATATTTTTAGTTCTAAAGCGCTGTCTCACACCTTTTGTGAGTTAAAGTGGATAATATTAGTAATACACTGCAGTGTTTAAGGGTGTTTCTTTTGCTTTAAAAACTGTGTGAACTAACAAACACTTAGGGGCTGATTTATCATGGCCCGAAGCAGCGGTCTTAAAGGACCAGTCAATACAGTAGATTTGCATAATCAACAAATGCATGATAAGAAGACAATGCAATAGCACTTAGTCTGAACCAGGAATAGGCACAGACAAAGGCTGTGGCGGACATTTTCCAAAGTACAGACCTTAAGTGAAGGACACCAAGGTACATTTGAAATTAAAAACATTATTTTATAGCGCTTGGTGTTATTATACTGATGCAGATACCACTGATTCTATAACCAGCCCTCCTCTGGCTATACCCATGTTCCAGTGTCACTACTGTGTCATTATATAGTGATGGGTGTTATTTTACTGATGCAGATACCACTGATCCTATAACCAGCCCTTGTCTGGCTATACGCATGTGCCAGTGTCACTACTGTGTCTTTGTATAGAGCTGGGTGTTATTATACAGATGCAGATACACATCCAGTATTTCACTCAGGCTTTATTCCATAACTTAAAAACTCAATATCGCTAGTAGTCTCCTTTATTCAACACTACATTTTTTTTATTCCTAATATTTAATCAGAAAGAAAAGATATACTAAGGTTGTGGCGGACACTGCAATGGCTAGTCACGAACACCAGTGTCCGTGTACGGACACCTTGCCTATCCCTGGTCTAAACTGAGTAGTAGATTTTTTTAAAATAAATTGCAAAGTTATGTCTATTTCCACTCCATCCTGTATCATGTGACAGCCATCAGCCAATCACAAATGCATATACGTATATGCTGTGAATTCTTGCACATGCTCAGTAGGAGCTGGTGACTCAAAAAGTGTAAATATAAAAAGACTGTGCACCTTTTGTTAATGGAAGTAAATTGGAAAGTTGTTTACAATTGCATGCTCTATCTGAATCAGGAAGTTTAATTATGACCTGAGTGTCTCTTTAAGACCGCTGCTCTTTAACTTTTCCGCTGCCTCTGAGGCTGCGGACATCAATCCGCCCGATTGAATACGATCGGGTTGATTGACACCCCCTGCTAGCGACTGATTGGCAGCATATCTGCAGGGGGCAGCATTGCACAAGCAGTTCACCAGAACTGCTTGTGCAATGTTAAATGCCGACAGCGTATGCAATGCAGGGCGGACATGATTCCCTATAGCGAATCATATGTCCGCCCAGGGTATGATAAATCTACCCCTTAGTAACTAGTTAATCTATGAAAAAAGGGCAGATTACAAATGGAGCGGTATTTAACATTCCTGCTTGAGCATTAATTGTGCGAGTAGTAAGGTTTTTGCGCACGTTGAGTCACGCTCGTATTATGAGTCAAAAGTAAACGGTTTTTGCTTGCGTGCCAAACTTAGAATATCGTTCATGCGATAACCTATCCCCCCTAGGATGACATTTTCATATATGTCTATATCTGTGTACATTTGTATTTATGTGTTTTTATGTGTATATATGTCTGTAAATACATATATACACATATAAATACATATCTACACACATATAAATGTGTATATATATATCAAAATAACAAGAGTATTGCATTGAGCAATGATACTTTTTTTTATTGGACTAACTATACATTTATAAGTTGACAAGCTTTCGGAAGAGTTCCTTCCTTTATCAAGTCTAAAGCAATACTCCAATCAACGTATATATATATATATATATATATATATATATATATATATATATATATATATATATATATATATATGTGTATACAGTAGGAAAAAGTCTATGTGTGATAAGACACCAGTTACAAACAGTTTAGGTATTAAACCAACAACAAGTCCGGACTGAGACAAAAGTGAAACTTCAATGCAAGTGATTCAGGCACCCTCTACGTAGTACTCTTACCACTCTTGGAGAATTATTAGGCTGTGATCATCCCAGGAATTTAATCCCTAAAGCTCACGCTTCCCTGGAACACCATGTTCATACACACACTATTGTACTAATAATCCGCTTATCAATAGATCAGCACGTACCTCCGTGAATGTCAAACTGTACCTTCGTCTTCTTTAGTTGTGTGGGACTGAGAGCGCTGGTTAAACGAAACATCAGATACGGCCAAGCCCTCTGCTGCTCCTCCATGTCAAGTGAGCTGCCCGGCTTCTGGGCCTCCAAACCTCAGCGTCCCGCTGTCTCCGAAGTTGTGACATCACAAAAGGGGATGTGTATTCCATTCCCAATCCGTAAGAGGTAAGCGTTGCACATATGAGTGTTGAGTGCCGGTTAGCAATACAAGGATAAAAGGACGAAAAGTACTCAGTTCATACATAAAACATTATTTTTACTTTCATCTTAAAAAGGGTGACAGCAGCCAACCATAAATACAAAGAATGGGTTTGCGCAGCACAACTGGCTTACGTGTTTCGGTAATCAGCTGTATGCATATTTTTTTTCTAGCACCGGAGACTTCATATCTTTGAGTCCTTATAACTTCTTTGTGCAATATTGTCACCTACAACCCTCAATATACCCCTTATTGCTCTTGCTTAACTGGTAGCTCTCCACTAGTAATCTGTCCCTAAATTGTTTTACATGGTCAAACTACGGATAGACTGAAAGGGAAATAATTTCCCTCAGCAATGCATCAAGAGGTTAACTTTAAAGGGACAGTCTACTCCAGAATTTTTATTGTTCAAAAAGATAGATAATCCCTTTATTACCCAATCCCCAGTTTTGCATGACCAACATGACTATATTAAAACATTTTTTACCTCTGTAATTATCTTGTATCTAAGCCTCTGCAGACAACCCCCTTATTTAAATTATTTTGACAGACTTGCATTTTAGCTGACTCAGGGTGACAGGAATCGGACTGAGAAGAGAAGTGCAAAAATAATCACACCTTTATTAATAACAAAAATAAGAAAAAGTTCACAAGTCAAAAAACAAGCCAGGAGTCAAAACCAGAGCTGGTAGTCAGACGAGCCAAAATCAGGAACAAGGAGAACAGCAAAGTCAGGAACAAGCCAGGGATCAGGAACCAGAAGAGATGTCAGACTAGCCAGGTAATACACAGGAACTGGAACACAGGAACTCACAAACAGGTCTGATACAACGCAAGTGCAAAGCACAACGCAAGGGCAAAGCATACTGAACAGAGGCCCTTTAAATAATAAGTAATGACATCACAATTCCGAGACTGCAACCCATCTCACACGGATGATGTACAACAGTCTGGCCATAAGAGGGTGTGCAGGAAATGAGCAGCATCACACACTCTGTACAAGATTCAGTAAGAAAGGTGAGTAAAATGGCTGCCAGCAGCACATGCAAACAAAGCAGGGAAAAAACCCTGACACTAACGCTGTCTAGCTGTGAAAAACTGTCAAAATGCACTGAGATAATGGGTGGCCTTGAAAGGTTTCGAAATTTGCATTTGAGCCAACCTAAGTTTAGCTTTCAACAAAGAATACCAAGAAAACAAAGCAAATGTGATGATAAAAATAATTTTGAAATTGTTTAAAATTGCATGCCCTATCTGAATCATGAAATGACTGGTTATTAATCATCCGCTTGCAAACAGGCAAATTTGCCCATTTGCGGGATTGCAACAAATTAGTGCTCAACTTGTAATCAAGCCCTAAGTTTTTAGTGTAGGTTTTTTTAGAATATTTTTTTTCCTGTGTGTACATATCTATATCTATTTATGTGTTGTACTGCATATTTACTGTAGTGAAATGTTCTTTACTTACAGGATAATATAATTTTTATTATAAACATTTATTCGCCTCACCTGTCCTTTGTGTGTAATTACACTTTTTTTTAATAAGCGAACATGCAATTAATTGAATTCCAATTTTTCAAAACTTAAGTTCATATCCATGCATCCATCCATATTGCGCAAGGAAGGAGAGGCTGTGAACTGTTAAGCTCCCCTCCCTTTGCACAATATGGACCCTCGGGAGCCAATCATTATTCAGCAGTCCGGTGCTCACGTGACTGTCTCAGTAGGTCTGGCGGGAAGTGAGACTGTGAGCTGACAGCCAAGTGACATGTCCTGCAGCTCCCGAGTAGAGCTGCTCTGGTGTAGTGCTCTGAAAAGTGGAGCGTGTACTAAACTTTTTGGGCATTATTTTGGACATTGTATAAACCCTTAACCAACCACCGTATTAGGAAAGGTGAGTAATAATTTCATATTACTATGTCACCCAGACTTAATAAGATAGTTGAATCTTCTGTATTGTAAAGTGCCATTGCCATGGTGCTCTGTATTACTGTTTATATATATTTTTTTTATGAAATTACATAATTCTGTGATTACTAAACAATCGGCTAGATTTAGAGTTTTGCGTTAGAAGGGGTGCGTATGCTGCGCGTGCTTTTTTTCCCCCGCACCTTTTAAATACCGCTGGTATTTAGAGTTCACAGAATAGCTGCGTTAGGCTCCAAAAAGGGAGCGTAGAGCATAATTTACCGCCACTGCAACTCTCAATACCAGCGGTGCTTACGGACGCAGCCAGCTTAAAAAACGTGCTCGTGCACGATTCCCCCATAGGAAACAATGGGACAGTTTGAGCTGAAAAAAAAACTAACACCTGCAAAAAAGCAGCGTTCAGCTCCTAACGCAGCCCCATTGTTTCTTATGGGGAAACAGTTCCTAAGTCTGCACCTAACACCCTAACATGTACCCCGAGTCTAAACACCTCTAACCTTACACTTATTAACCCCTAATCTGCCGCCCCCGCTATCGCTGACCCCTGCATATTTTTTTTAACCCCTAATCTGCTGCTCCGTACACCGCCGCCACCTACGTTATCCCTATGAACCCCTAATCTACTGCCCCTAACACCACCGACCCCTTTATTATATTAATTAACCCCTAATCTGCCACCCCCAACGTCGCCGCCACCTACCTACACTTATTAACCCATAATCTGCCGACCGGACCTCAACGCTACTATAATAAAGTTATTAACCCCTAATCCGCCTCACTCCCGCCTCAATAACCCTATAATAAATAGTATTAACTCCTAATCTGCCCTCCCTAATATCACCGACCCCTAACTTCAAGTATTAACCCCTAATCTGCCGACCGGACCTCGCCGCTACTCTATTAAATTTATTAACCCCTAAAGCTAAGTCTAACCCTAACACTAACAACCCCCTAAGTTAAATATAATTTTTATCTAATGAAATAAATTAACTCTTATTAAATACATTATTCCTATTTAAAGCTAAATACTTACCTGTAAAATAAACCCTAATATAGCTACAATATAAATAATAATAATTATATTGTAGCTATTTTAGGATTTATATTTATTTTACAGGCAACTTTGTATTTATTTTAACCAGGTACAATAGCTATTAAATAGTTAATAACTATTTAATAGCTACCTAGTTAAAATAATTACAAAATTACCTGTAAAATAAATCCTAACCTAAGTTACAATTAAACCTAACACTACACTATTAATAAATTAATTAAATAAAATACCTACAATTATCTACAATTAAACCTAACACTACACTATCAATAAATTAATTACATAAAATACCTACAAATAAATACAATTAAATAAACTAACTAAAGTACAAAAAATAAAAAAAGAACTAATTTACAAAAATTAAAAAAATAATTTACAAACATTAGAAAAATATTACAACAATTTTAAGCTAATTACACCTACTCTAAGCCCCTTAATAAAATAACAAAGCCCCCCAAAATAAAAAAATGCCCTACCCTATTCTAAAATAAAAATAGAAAAGCTCTTTTACCTTACCAGCCCTTAAAAGGACCTTTTGCGGGGCATGCCCCAAAGAATTTTGCTCTTTTGCCTGTTAAAAAAAACATACAATACCCCCCCCAACATTACAACCCACCACCCACATACCCCTAATCTAACCCAAACCCCCCTTTAATAAACCTAACACTAAGCCCCTGAAGATCATCCTACCTTATCTTCACCAAGCCGGGTATCAACGATCGGTCCAGAGGAGGCTCCGAAATCTTCATCCAAGCCCAAGCGGGGGCTGAAGACATCCATCATCCGGCTGAAGAGGTCCATCATCGGGCTGAAGTCTTGATCCAAGTGGGAGCTGAAGAGATCCATCATCGGGCTGAAGTCTTGATCCAAGCGGGCACTGAAGAGGTCCATCATCGGGCTGAAGTCTTCTATCAAGCGGCATCTTCAATCTTCTTTCTTCCAAATCCATCTTCATCCCGCCGACACGGAACATCCATCCTGGCCGACGACTTCCCGACGAATGACGGTTCCTTTAAGGGACGTCATCCAAGATGGCGTCCCTCGAATTCTGATTGGCTGATAGGATTCTATCAGCCAATCGGAATTAAGGTAGGAAAATTCTGATTGGCTGATGGAATCAGCCAATCAGATTCAAGTTCAATCCGATTGGCTGATTGGATCAGCCATAAACTACCTATGTACCCCTAAACCGAGGCCCCCCCACATCGCCGCCACTCTAATACATTTTTTTAACCCCTAATCTGCCGACCGCACACCGCCGCAACCTACATTATCCCTATGTACCCCTAATCTGCTGCCCCTAACACCGCCGACCCCTATATTACATTTATTAACCCCTAATCTGCCGACCGGACCTCACCGCTACTATAATAAAGTTATTAACCCCTATTCCGCCTCACTCCCGCCTCAATAACCCTATAATAAATAGTATTAACCCCTAATCTGCCCTCCCTAACATCGCCGACACCTAACTTCAAACATTAACCCCTAATCTGCCGACCGGACCTCACCGCTACTCTATTAAATTTATTAACCCCTAAAGCTAAGTCTAACCCTAACACCCCCCTAAGTTAAATATAATTTTTATCTAACGAAATAAATTAACTCTTATTAAATAAATTATTCCTATTTAAAGCTAAATACTTAACTGTAAAATAAACCCTAATATAGCTACAATATAAATAATAATTATATTGTAGCTATTTTAGCATTTATATTTATTTTACAGGCAACTTTGTATTTATTTTAACCAGGTACAATAGCTATTAAATAGTTAATAACTATTTAATAGCTACCTAGTTAAAATAATTACAAAATTACCTGTAAAATAAATCCTAACCTATGTTACAATTAAACCTAACACTACACTATCAACATTACAACCCACCACCCACATACCCCTAATCTAACCCAAACCCCCCTTAAATAAACCTAACACTAAGCCCCTGAAGATCTTCCTACCTTGTCTTCACCATACCAGGTTCACCGATCCGTCCTGGCTCCGATATCTTCATCCAACCCAAGAGGGGGCTAGACATCCATCATCCGACGGCTGAAGAAGTCCAGAAGAGGGTCCAAAGTCTTCATCCTATCCGGGAAGAAGAGTAGATCTGGACCGGCAACCATCTTCTTCCAAGCGGCATCTTCTATCTTCATCCGATGAGGACCGGCTCCATCTTGAAGACCTCCACTGGGGACCCATCTTCTTCCGACGACGACTTCCCGACGAATGACGGTTCCTTTAAGGGACGTCATCCAAGATGGCGTCCCTCGAATTCCGATTGGCTGATAGGATTCCATCAGTCAATCGGAATTAAGGTAGGAAAATTCTGATTGGCTGATGGAATCAGCCAATCAGAATCAAGTTCAATCCGATTGGCTGATTCAATCAGCCAATCAGATTGAGCTCGCATTCTATTGGCTGTTCCGATCAGCCAATAGAATGCGAGCTCAATCTGATTGGCTGATCGGATCAGCCAATCGGATTGAACTTGATTCTGATTGGCTGATTCCATCAGCCAATCAGAATTTTCCTACCTTAATTCCGATTGGCTGATAGAATCCTATCAGCCAATCGGAATTCGAGGGACGCCATCTTGGATGACGTCCCTTAAAGGAACCGTCATTCGTTGGGAAGCCGTCGTCGGATGAAGATGGGTCCGCGGTGGAGGTCTTCAAGATGCAGCCGGTCCTCATCGGATGAAGATAGAAGATGCCGCTTGGAAGAAGATGGTTGCCGATCCGGATCTACTCTTCTTCCCAGATAGGATGAAGACTTTGGACCCTCTTCTGGACTTCTTCAGCCGTCGGATGATGGATGTCTAGCCCCCGCTTGGGTTGGATGAAGATATCGGAGCCAGGACGGATCGGTGAACCTGGTATGGTGAAGACAAGGTAGGAAGATCTTCAGGGGCTTAGTGTTAGGTTTATTTAAGGGGGGTTTGGGTTAGATTAGGGGTATGTGGGTGGTGGGTTGTAATGTTGTGGGGGGGGGTATTGTATGTGTATTTTTTACAGGCAAAACAGCTGAATTCTTTGGGGCATGCCCCGCAAAGGGCCCTGTTCAGGGCTGGTAAGGTAAAAAAGCTTTGAACTTTTGTAATTTAGAATAGGGTAGGGCATTTTTTTATTTTGGGGGGCTTTGTTATTTTATTAGGGGGCTTAGAGTAGGTGTAATTAGTTTAAAATTGTTGTAATATTTTTCTAATGTTTGTAAATATTTTTTTATTTTTTGTAACTTAGTTCTTTTTTATTTTTTGTACTTTAGTTAGTTTATTTCATTGTATTTATTTGTAGATATTGTATTTAATTCATTTATTGATAGTGTAGTGTTAGGTTTAATTGTAGGTAATTGTAGGTAGTTTATTTAATTAATTTATTGATAGTGTAGTGTTAGGTTTAATTGTAACTTAGGTTAGGATTTATTTTACAGGTAATTTTGTAATTATTTTAACTAGGTAACTATTAAATAGTTAATAACTATTTAATAGCTATTGTACCTGGTTAAAATAATTACAAAGTTGCCTGTAAAATAAATATTAATCCTAAAATAGCTACAATTTAATTATTTGTTATATTGTAGCTATATTAGGGTTTATTTTACAGGTAAGTATTTAGCTTTAAATAGGAATAAGTTATTTAATAAGAGTTAATTTATTTCGTTAGATTTAAATTATATTTAAGTTAGGGGGGTGTTAGTGTTAGGGTTAGACTTAGCTTTAGGGGTTAATACATTTATTAGAATAGCGGCGAGATTCGGTCGGCAGATTAGGGGTTAATAATTGAAGTTAGGTGTTGACGATGTTAGGGAGGGCAGATTAGGGGTTAATACTATTTATTATAGGGTAATTGAGGCGGGAGTGAGGCGGATTAGGGGTTAAGAACTTTATTATAGTAGCGGTGAGATCCGCTCGGCAGATTAGGGGTTAATAAGTGTAGGCAGGTGGAGGCGACGTTGAGGGGGGCAGATTAGAGGTTAATAAATATAATATAGGGGTCAGCGGTGTTAGGGGCAGCAGATTAGGGGCAGATTAGGGGTTAATTATTGTAGGTAGCTGGCGGCGACGTTGTGGGGGGCAGATTAAGGGTTAATAAATATAATATAGGGGTCGGCGGTGTTAGGGGCAGCAGATTAGGGGTACATAAGTATAACGTAGGTGGCGGTCGGCAGATTAGGGGTTAAAAAAAATTAATCGAGTGGCGGCGATGTGGGGGGACCTCGGTTTAGGGGTACATAGGTAGTTTATGGGTGTTAGTATACTTTAGAGCACAGTAGTTAAGAGCTTTATAAACCGGCGTTAGCCCAAAAAGCTCCTAATTACTGACTTTTTTCTGCGGCTGGAGTTTTGTCGTTAGAATTCTAACACTCACTTCAGACACGACTCTAAATACCGGAGTTAGGAAGATCCCATTGAAAAGATAGGATACGCAATTGACGTAAGGGGATCTGCGGTATGGAAAAGTCGCGGCTGAAAAGTGAGCGTTA
Source organism: Bombina bombina (assembly GCF_027579735.1). Classification (NCBI taxonomy): domain Eukaryota; kingdom Metazoa; phylum Chordata; class Amphibia; order Anura; family Bombinatoridae; genus Bombina; species Bombina bombina. The sequence goes on along the minus strand of NC_069504.1, from coordinate 690,477,856 downwards.
GACCCTTTCCTGACTGACTCCAAATACCGGCGGTAGCCTAAAACCAGCGTTAGGAGCCTCTAACGCTGGTTTTGACGGCTACCGCAAAACTCTAAATCTAGGCCTTAGAGAGCTGAACATCACTTAGTGAGGCATAAAGATTTCCTACAAAGGTTTCTGTAACTGCACATCCGCTTATTGTAAAAATAAATGGCCAATGGAAAATCATAGAACAATTGCATATTCTGACAAAGCTTAATGTACCAGTGAGACACAACAGTGTCTGAGGTCTTAAAGGGCTGAGATGTGACATACATTCATCTAACAAAGCTACAAGCATTCTGATATTTACATTTCTGTGCATTTTAAGACTTATTATACAAATGAACATTGATATAGTGATTATTATAGTCTTCATAAGACAGTTGAATCTTCTTTTGATCACAGGCTGCTCCTCTAGTAGACAATTGGTATATATAGGCAGCCAGCCACCAATCAGAAGCTATAACCTGGGTTCTTTTCTGCTCCTAAGCTTTCCTAGATAAACAAGAGACGGAAGCAAATTAAATAGAAGTAAATTGGAAAGTTTCTAATTAATTGTGTGTCTTATCTGAATCATGAAAGAAACATTTTAGGTTTCATTTTCCTACAATGTCCCTTTAATGTATTTCAAGGGTTAAATGCAAAGCCGAGAAGCTAATGTGTCCAAAAAATAACAGCATCTCTAAGAAAACAGAGCAGGTTGTTTTGGTTTTTGTTTGTTTTTAAAGGGATAGGAAAGTCAAAATTAAACTTTAATCTTTCAGGCAGAGCATGCAATTTTAAGACTTTTAAATTCACTTCTAGTATCAAATGTGCGTTGTTCTTTTAGTATCCCTTGTTGAAAAAGAATATGCACATATCCTACGCTAGTGGGAGCTAGCTGCTTATTGGTGCCTGCACACATTTGTCCCTTGTGATTTTTTATTCTGCACTCTCCATTGACGTCTTTGGGGAGAATGCATTAACACTGTTGTTATGTTGTGAAGTCCTGAAGTAAGCACGTGTTAGGCTTTGGTCACATGCAGACTTTTTACTTTCAACTTGTAAGACGCGGACAACCCAACCTGCAGAGATATTACCTCTAGGGACGTTTACGCTTGAGCAAAAATTCTAAATGGCATGTCACTTATAATCTAGCCCTTAATAGGTAAAGTTAATCATTTTATTCAGTATAGTATTTATATACAGAACGACTTTATTGTACCATACTCCTTATGAACAGGAATTAGAGCTTGGTAAGTACATGTCAATTTATATGTGTGTATTTATAGGATGTAAGGGATAGATAGAAATAGAAAAAAACTAAATTATATTTTTTTATTTTTATAATTTTAGGTCTTATAGAGAATATTTATATTTTAGCTTATACGGTTATATATGTCATATCAATTTTATAGTTATTTATACAGTCATATGGTAAAGTGTGTGTATATATATATATATATATATATATATATATATATATATGTATGTCTTTTTTATATATATATATATATATATATATATATATATATATATATATATATATATATATATATATATACAGTATATATAAATATGCAAATTTAAATTCATACAGACATACAGTTGCACATACACTTGTATATGCACTAATATACACACATTAGCACACACACAAACTAATGGACACACATTCACACTCATATTTACACACACACACACATATATATATACACACACATATTTGCACATACTCACACATACAAATTTGCGCTTACGCTTACAACACATACGTACCTATTTACACACCTGCACATTTATGCTTACATACTTACATACACACTCAAACACACACATTTACACACACTCACTTGCACACACACATACATACATACTTATTTACACACACAGGCATATTTATGCACACACCTTCATACACACTTATTTATAAGTAGATATTTTTTATAAACATATATATAGTTCAGGACCCAGGTAAAGAAGGGGCTTTGTCGTGGCACCTGGTTAGCATTTGGCCAGCAGTAATTATTTTTCGAAGATATGTTTTAATTTGTGTACAATGTTCTATATGTCTTTTTATTTATTTTTTCTCTCAATCCTTGTTATTGAGCTCCAGTACTCTATGTATGACCATAATTATATTTTGTAATATTACATAATTTGTTAGTAATTTTGTTTACATGTAAAAATGTAGATTACTTCTTCATTTAGCCAAGTGATGTAACTGACCCTTCTGTTTATGACATAAAGTGTAGAATAGTCTACCAATGAGGGCAATACCTTGCTTAACAGTGCATTGCAGATACATTTTGTAATCACAGGGTTAACCCATAATAACATGAAATTTAAAAAATATATTCTTATTCAGGGCCGTCTTTAATATTGACTGGACCCTGGGTAAACATTTTCTTGCCCCCCCCCCCCCCCCCATGCAATTTCGCTCTCCACCCCAAGATCCCAAAAAACCAACTAAATCAATTTATTGTATAATTGTTTTTAAATTATTAGCCCAGCAGTGGATCATCCACTGCTGGGCTAATCATTTAAAAAAAAATTGCAATATGTGAAACTGGACCTAAGCAGTATTAATAATTAAATAAATATATACTTTCCTCCACTGTGGATTAATTTAATATGCTTTTGAATGTGATTCTGGTGTGAGGTTAGCTGGTTAAATAGATTTAGGGCAGCCAACAGGAGCAAAGCAAGGTAAAGACTGAGGAGGAAGCATGGAGGTGCATACAAATATAATTTTACTGACCGGAACAGCAGAACTACTATGGGAAGCTGTAAAATCAGAGAAAAAGAGAAAAAAAATATAAAAATAAAACTTTACTTAATGTGTGAGGCATTAGCATGACACTATACATCAGCCACAGCAGCACATGTCACTTCTTTGCTAGGAACAAGTTCCCTCTCACCCTGCACTAGATGATGCTGCATGGGGGAGGGGCATGTGTGCACTCACTTATTCTTCCCACTGACACCTTTCTACAAAGCACTGTTCCACTAACAAACTTCAGTTAGTTGATCTTAGGGCCACAGCTGAAAGAGCAGGGCTAAGGGGACCAGCAGACTGGATGCTGTCTGCCCAAGGCTGCATGGATACAGTGTGATACGAGTCACACAGCCTCAAGACTAAAGAGAGCAGTGTGTGCAGTTACACAGCTGTTCAAAACCTCACATGCCTGCCACTCCAGCTTTCTGCTGCATGTGCCTACAGTCTGCCCTACCCAGAAACAAACCCCACCACCAGAGTAGTTGCCTGGTAACCATGGTAACCCCAGCAGGACCTTTTCTGATGCAGTGGGGATGGCTGGATGCTAAGTTAGGGCTTAGCATTCAGTGCTGCACAGTGCACATATAAAACAGCACATGGCACTAGCTTGGCATGTCACATGACACCGGCATGGTCTGGCACAGTGTCTCACAAATAAATATAAGCAGATAAGTTTTGACTGTGACAGTATTAGGATTGACTGTGTGTGCCCCCCATGTCACATGACATCAGCAGTCTGGCATGGACCCAAAAAAATATATATTTCTTTTAGGACTCTTGGGCCCCTCAACAAAGACAGGGCCCTGGGCAGCTGTCCCTTTTGCCCTGTGTTAAAGATGGCCCTGTTCTTATTATTGTATTGACTTGTGTGTGTATAAATTGTTGTGTGTGTTCATTGTTTTGTATGTGTGTGTATCAGTGTGTTTGAATTGTGTATGGTGTGTGTGTGTATTATTGTGTGTGTGCATTGATGTATGTATTGTTGAGTATGGGTGTGTGTGTATTGTGTGTGTGTGTGTGTGTGCACTGTTGTGTGTGTTTGTAGTGTTTTTTATATGTGTGGTTGTGTAGTTGTGTTTGTTTGTTTTCCACGTTCCACTTCCCTATGTAATATTATACAAGGCAACATAAATAGTATGAGAGAAAGTGGTATTACATTATGTGGAGATTATAGTGCAAAATACCGCACATAGACAATGATAGAGGATGAATAAAACCAAATTGATTTCAATGTTGTTCAAGTCACTGAGGCATCTTCATCTGTTGATGGAGGCAAGAGCATTCAGACGGAGCATGAACAACATTTTAAACAATGCTTTGGATGTATTGCAAGGGGCCACTGACACATAAGCATAAAAAAGATCTTGTGCAAAGAATATCTCATGGTCAAACATCAATACAATAAATGGCATTATAGGTTGAGAATTCGTAAAAAAAAAAATGAATGCCATAAGTTACAAGAAGAGCTACAGGACTCTTGCATCATAGGTTCCTGCTACAGTTAATCATCTATCTGCTGTGAGTATGATGCGTAAAGGAGATTGTGATGAGAGTAGGAAGTGACATCACTAGATTGGGGGCGGGGCTTAGGTCCGTTTGTCTGTGTCGCGGTTAGTTAGTGAGATCAATGCTAGCAGATGTATATTTCTATGCTATACAATAAAATAGAGTTGTACCATCTTTGCTGTGTCCTGCATCTCATGACATGGTGTCAGAAGTTCTTGCCTGTGCTTCTGTTTCCTGATCGATGACGATGTCAAAGTTTACCCTACCTGAGCCTTTTGGCTTCTCTCAGCCTGCAGCTTGGCCCACATGGCATCAGCGGTTTGAGCGCTTCAGGATTGCTGGACAAGGAGAGTGGTGAAGTACAAGTTAATTCTCTTTTATACTCTATGGGGAAATATGTGAAGCCTGTGTTCAATGCTTTTACTTTCCAAGAAGGGGAAGAATTTGACTTTGAAATAGTTATGAATAAACTCAGTGCCCACTTTCTGCCCAAAAGAAATGTGATTCATGAGAGGGCTCGTTTTCACAAACGTGCTCAGCGTGTGGGAGAATCTGTGGAGTAATTTGTGTGCAGCCTGTATTAACTAGCTGAATTCTGTGAGTTTGGTGTTGCTAAAGAAGAGCAAATCAGAGACAGATAGTTATTGGAATTGCAGATGCTGTAGTCTCACTGAAGCTACAGTTAGAGTCTGATTTAACATTAGATGGGGCTATTAGGATGGCCCACCAGAGTGAACTGGTGAAAAAGCAAAGTGCTGATCTGAGGTCTGAGAGTATTGTGGATGAAGTGCAGCAGTTCAGGAGAGCTACTAGTGAAAGGCACAGTGTGAGCGGTAGACCTAGGGCAACAGATAGGCCCAGAAGTGGATGGGCACAGCATGCCCGATGCACACAGTGCAACCGTGCCCATGATCAGAGTGTCATATGCCCTGCTAAAGACAAAAGATGTAGAAAATGTAACAGGATGGGCCATTTTGAAGTGGTGTGTAAGACTGAATATATTAAGGAGATGCAGGTGGATAGCGACCAGGAGGGTCAAGAAGTGTCCTTTGTGGGGTCTGTTGTTGAACGGCCGGGTTCAGAAGATGATTGGAGGGTTACCCTTATTGTAATGGAAGCCAAAGTTGCCTTTAAGATTGACACAGGAGCAGACATCACTGTAATGTCTCTTGCAGCGTTCATAAAAATGCCTCTACAGTCCCAGCTGGCGAAAGTTACAACAAAAGTCCATAGTCCTGGTGGCTGCATTGATTGTGCGGGGAAATTTCTTGCCAGCTGCGAGTACAAGCAAAGCAAATTCACAATGTGGGTGCATGTGATTAGAGGTCAGTGTGTTAACAACTTATTGAGAAGAAAAGCAGCCTGTGGTTTGGGCCTAGTAGCCAGAGTGAATGAGATCTCAGATAATATGTTTGGTGAATTGGGCCTATTGAATTGCAACCCAGTCCGTATATCACTTAAAGGTGACGCAGTCCCATACAGTATTACCACTCCCCGCAGAATTCCAATCCCACTCATGCCTCAAGTGGAGAAGGAGCTTCTGCGTATGAAGAATATGGGGGTTATTGAAGAGGTTGTTGAAGCAACTGACTAATGTGCCCCCATTATGCCCGTTGCGAAGAAAAACAGGAAGGTACGCATCTGCGTAGACTTGAAAAGGCTGAATGAGGCAGTGAAGAGAGATATGTGCTGCCAACACTTGAAGACATAACTCCGAAATTGGCAGGGGCAAAGTTCTTCTCTACATTGGATGCTTCTAGCGGCTTCTGGAAGATACCTCTAGATCCAAAGTGCCGCAAACTGACTACCTTCATTACACCAGTAGGTCGGTTTTGTTTTTGCAGACTCCCCTTCGGGATACCCTCTGCTCCTGAAATCTTCCAAAGAGAAATGAGTTCTCTCCTAAGAGACAACGTGGGCACGGCCGTCATCATGGACGACATCTTAGTGTATGGGTCTACATTGGAGGAACATGATCAGCGATTGAGCTGTGTGCTGCAGACTATCAGAGAGTCTGGGCTGAAGCTAAACAAAGAGAAATGCCATTTTGGAAAAGCTGAGTTATGTTACTTTGGGCATATCATCAATGGGGATGGGATCAAGCCCGACCCTGAGAAAATTTGTGCTATTAAACAGATGAAAAATCCTTCTGATGTACATGACCTGAGACAAATATTGGGCCTTGTAAATTGTGTGGGCAGGTTCCTTCCAGATTTATCCACAATACTACACCCTATCACAGAGTTGCTAAAGAAAGATGTTGCCTGGGTCTGGGGACCTTCACAGGAAGAATCTTTTATGCAGGTCAAGTCTCTGCTGGGGTCTGCCCCAGTGTTGGGGTTCTATGACCCTTCCAGAAATACTGTGGTTAGTGCTGATGCGAGCAGTTATGGGTTAAGGGCCACCCTCCTGCAGCTGAATGAAAACAAACTACAGCCCATCTCCTACTGTTCTCGTACACTGATGGCTGCTGAGTCAAAATACGCCCAAATTGAGAAAGAGTGCCTGGCTGCAGTTTGGGCCTGTGAGCACTTTCAGCGTTACCTAGTGGGTTTAGAAAAATTTAGTCTGGAGACTGACCATAAACCGCTAGTCCCTCTAATCAACTCCTATGATATCGGCAAAACACCCCTAAGATGCCGGAGACCTCTAATGAGGCTGCTCAGATTCAACGTTCAGGCAGTGCATGTGCCAGGGAAACAACTGGTTGTGGCAGATACACTATCCAGGCTCCCGCTGGCTGCTGCTGAAGAGTCTTCAACGGAATTGGATGTGAAAGTGTATGTAGATTCAGTTCTGGCCTCCAAGTCCATCTCTTCAGAGAAGCTAGAACAAATAAAGAAAGAGACATGTTTAGATACAGACCTTCAAGAGGTTATAAAGTACATAAAAGAAGGTTGGCCCAAGAGTTGGGCAGCCTGGATGTCTTTAAGTTCTTAAAAGTCAGAAAGGTTGCAGCTCACAGAGCTGGATGGGTTGGTGCTGTTCCAGGACCGCATTGTTATTCCTGTCAGTATGCGGCAGGAGATGTTAAACAGGATTCACGATGGCCACTTAGGCATTACAAAGTGCAGAGAAAGGGCAGCTATGGCTGTATGGTGGCCTGGGATCAGTTCCGACATTGCAAGCCATGTGTCTAAATGTGCCTTTTGCTGGGAACGCCGGCCTACTCAGAGAAGGGAGCCCTTGATTTCTACTCCGCTGCCTGCAGTCCCGTGGCAGAAATAGCTGCTAATTTGTGTGAACTGCACGGGGAAAAGTTCTTAGTTGTGATCGACTACTATTCCAGGTATTTGGAAATTGCACCTTTGAATTAAATCACAAGTCAAGCCGTTATCATCCGTCTTAAGAGCTTGTTCGCCAAGTGGGGCATACCAATGGAGCTGGTGATTGATAACGGAATGCAGTTCACTTCCACAGAGTTCAGTTCTTTCAGCAGGGAATATGATTTTATACATTCCACGTCAAGTTCACATTACCCGCAGGCCAACGGAATGGCTGAAAGGGCAGTTCAAACAACAAAATTAATTTTAAAGCAATCTGAGCAGTACCAAGCCCTCTTGTCCTATAGGGCGACGCCCATTCAAGCCACAGGGTTTAGCCCGACACAGCTGATGCTAGGACGCCAGATTCGCATCACCTTACCCTCTCTGGGTGTCTTCAAGCCAACTAACTCTATTCCTCGGGACGAAGTCCTTAGGAGGCATGAAGAGGCGAAAAGGGCTATTGATTCTTCTACGACAGGAGACATTCTGTGAGGTCCTTGCAGGAGCTGAATGCGGGGCAAAGTGTCAGAATTAAACTGGATGATGAGAAGAAATGGAAGACGCCTGCTACGGTAAATGGATGCTCTCCAGAACCAAGGTCTTATGTAGTCCTTACTGATGGAGGGACAGTTACACGCCGTAACCAAAAACATCTTCAGCCTGTACCTGATAGTTTGGAACTGGATGCCTCAGTACCACCGCCGGTGGGATCCCCTGTTTTAAAAGGGGTGCCTTCCCCTAAGCAAGATCAGAGCAGGGATATGTCTTTGCCTCCAGCGCACTCTCAATCACCTTCTTCTGTATCAGAGGACAGTTCATGTAGAGTTACATCAAGCGGAAGAGTGGTGAAACTTCCGGCCCGATATCGGGATTAATTTTAGTTAGAACAGTGACTGGATATATGGGCAGAATAATCCCATGGTCACTGTGGACTAGGGTAGTCTACCCTGATGTTCAAGTCAGGATGTAATTCATGTTGTTTATTTTTTCTGTAACTTTTTATTTGTTATATACTATACAAAATTGTTGTTGTATACTTTGTTTGTATACCTTGTTATTGGTTATATATTAAAAAAAAATGTATGCTTTGTCCTTTAAAAAGGGGGAAGATGTGATGAGAGTAGGAAGTGACGTCACTAGATTGGGGGTGGGGCTTAGGTCCGTTTATCTGTGTCGCGGTTAGTTAGTGAGATCAATGCTACCAGATGTATATTTCCATGCTCTACAATAAAATAGAGTTGTACCATCTTTGCTGTGTCCTGCATCGCATGACAGAGATGAAGAACTTATGAAGGACATTTGGAGATAAGTGCAACATTCACTCATGGGAAGGTGGTGCATGTGCACATTCAGATCTTGACAATGAGGAAGTGCATGAAAAGCATTGGCTAGACCCAAAGAGCAAGGTTTTTGAAGCCTTACAGGATGTGGTATATGATTCAAAAATGGATAAAGACTTTTTTTTTAAAATGTCTTGCCCAATTTTGTCACACAGGTGCCATTGAAGTTTTCCAAAGCCTGGTCTTGAAGTATTGAACTAAACTTTTTCATTTCAAGAGGCTAAAACAAACCAAATGAGGGGACGTCCAAGTGGTAATATTGAAATAAATATTTAAACAGATATAACAGACCTTATCTCAATGAGGAATACAAACAATAAATCTGTTAACAAATAGTTATGCAATAAAAGTCCCAAAAGAATCCGTGCTCTACACTATTCAAAGGGCCTCAATGGATATCAAGGTATAGGTGGCTGTTCTCCTCTTCACAGATGAATCCAAACCAAACTATGAAGTGAAACACAAAACAGAGGGATATGTAGGGTTCTTTTTGGGAAAACATGAACATATAACTTTATTTTATTATTGTATTACCACTTACACATGTGTGTCATACTCGCCCATAATGGGCGGAGGGATCTGTTAGTTTGTTGGCTCATTGGTTTTCAATAGGTTTAAATAGCACTGAACCATACAAGTTGCTAGATGCCTGATGAAACAGCATTTGGCGAGAAATGCGTTGCAGATAGGGAGTAAAACTTGGACACTATTTTAACTCACTGCTTTTGTTTTTAATGCATTCTTTTTAAATAAACTATTTTTTAAACTTAAGCACAGTTGTAGCACTTTTGTTTTTCCCATTTGAATGCTACACAGAGTTGAGCTTCATATCCTTGAATCTTTCTTGTGATTCAACTGGCTGAGCAGCACCTGGAGAGAGGGTGAGCTGATACACCCTGAGATATCAGCACGTCACTACCAGCACGTTGGTTTGCTATTGCCAAATGTGAGTACCCATTTTTGGATTTTGGTTGCATCATTTCATGCTCACTTTTGGTTGATCTGCACATGATGCGCCCCTCTGTTTTGTGTATCACTTCATTTCAAGATGGATACAGTGGAGAGAAGGACTAAACTAGCTGTTCTAGCTTATAACAACAGCAAAACAGAACATATTCAATGACAAACAGGTAGCAGTGGGATGTATGGAGAATTAAAATTTCAGGAAAGCTTTCCTAAAAGTAAGAATGAGTGGCAGATGAGACTTTGGAGTCGATTTATCATAAATGTTTGTGCAATGCTGCCCCCTGCACATTTTAATCGGTCGGTAGCAAGGGCTGTCAATTGCAGAGGTGGCGGACGAGTTAAGGAGCTGCTTCTTAACTTCAGTTTCAGGGGAACCTAAAACTATGGGGTAGACTGCAGCATCCTCTGCTTGATACATCTACCCCTATATATGAATCCATGAAAATCGACTCTAGTGGGTCAATTTATTAAATGCTGTAGCGAATCATGTCCGCCCAGGCATCACTAAATACCAACAGAATACACTTGGCATTTAACATTGCACAAGCATTTCTTGTGCAATGACGCCCTCTACACATTCTTGGCCAATCGGCCGCTAGCAGGAGATATAAATCAGCCCGATCATATCTGATCAGGATGATTGCAGTCCGCCACCTAAAAGGTGGTGGAGAAGTTAAGGAGCAGTGGTCTTACAACCTCTGCTTCTTAACTTCTGTTTCCAGCGAGCCAGAAACTTCACGCAGAGAAAGCAGCATCCGCCTGCTTATTATATCTCCCCCTATGTTTCCAATGCTAGCTGATGTATCTTGTGTCAGGGGAACTGGACAGCACCTGAGAATCATGCAATGTATCTCTTCATAAAAATATTGCAGAAAATCCAAAGGCCAAGTAAAAAAAAAACGTAATGGAGACTAAAAGATCTTGTTTTCTAATGCATTGTGATACATCCTAGATATCATCTATGTATGAAAATCACTTCTGTACTATGTAAGCAAAGTAATCTACAACTTTATGAATATTGCTTCAAAATTTCCCATTTTTATTGTGTCTCATTGTTCAACAAAAATATTGAGAACGAGAAATACATTGTAACTATGATTATATGTTATATGTCAGTTATAAATGTTATGTATCATGGCCTTTTTAAAGGATAGTCTAGTGAATATGGATAATCCCTGTGTTTTTATACACAGGTTTACAGGTTATAAAGTATATTAAAATAATAACGTTGCTTATGCAAAGCAGGGGAATGGGTTGTAAAGGCTTATATACAGTTGTGCTCATAAGTTTACATACCCTGGCAGAATTTATGATTTCTTGGCCATTTTTCAGAGAATATGAATGATAGCACAAAAACTTTTCTTTCACTCATGATTAGTGTTTGTCTGAAGCCGTTTATTATCAATCAACTGTGTTTACTCTTTTTAAATCATAATAAGGTTTTTATTTTGGGGGGTTGGTTGGGTGGAAGGTTTTACTTTTTGGGATGACTGTAATTTTTTAATTTAAAGGCGCTGTTTAATTTAGGGCAATGCCCTACAAAGGGCCATTTTAAGGGCTATTGTTAGTTTATTGTTAGGTTAGGGGGTGTTTTTATTTGGGGGGGGGTTTATAGGGCTATAAGATTAGGAGTAATTTTTATTATTTTGGATAATTTTGTTTTTTATTTTTTTGTAATCTTAGGCCTAGATTTGGAGTTTGGCGGTAGCCGTGAAAATCAGCGTTAGAGGCTCCTAACGCTGGTTTTAGGCTACCGCCGGTATTTGGAGTCAGTCAAAAAAGGGTCTAACGCTCACTTTTCAGCCGCGACTTTTCCATACCGCAGATCCCCTTACGTCAATTGTGTATCCTATCTTTTCAATGGGATCTTTCTAACGCCGGTATTTAGAGTCGTGTCTGGAGTGAGCGTTAGAAATCTAACGACAAAACTCCACCCGCAGAAAAAAGTCAGTAGTTAAGAGCTTTTTGGCCGGTTCATAAAGCTCTTAACTACTGTGCTCTAAAGTACACTAACACCCATAAACTACCTATGTACCCCTAAACCGAGGTCCCCCCACATCGCCGCCACTCGATTAAATTTTTTTAACCCCTAATCTGCCGACCGCCACCTACGTTATCCTTATGTACCCCTAATCTGCTGCCCCTAACACCGCCGACCCCTATATTATATTTATTAACCCCTAATCTGCCCCCCACAACGTCGCCGCCAACTACCTACAATAATTAACCCCTAATCTGCCGACCGCAAAGCGCCGCAACTTAAGTTATCCTTATGTACCCCTAATCTGCTGCCCATAACACCGCCGACCCCTATATTATATTTATTAACCCCAAATCTGCCCCCCACAACGTCGCCTCCACCTGCCTACACTTATTAACCCCTAATCTGCCGAGCGGACCGCACCGCTACTCTATTAAATTTATTAACCCCTAAAGCTAATTCTAACCCTAACCCTAACACCCCCCTAAGTTAAATATAATTTTATTCTAACGAAATAAATTAACTCTTATTAAATAACTTATTCCTATTTAAAGCTAAATACTTACCTGTAAAATAAACCCTAATATAGCTACAATATAACGAATAATTACATTGTAGCTATTTTAGGATTAATATTTATTTTACAGGCAACTTTGTAATTATTTTAACCAGGTACAATAGCTATTAAATAGTTAAGAACTATTTAATAGTTACCTAATTAAAATAATAACAAAATTACCTGTAAAATAAATCCTAACCTAAGTTACAATTAAACCTAACACTATATTATCATTAAATTAATTAAATAAAATACCTACAATTACCTACAATTAAACCTAACACTACACTATCAATAAATTAATTAAATACAATATCTACAAATAACTACAATGAAATAAACTAACTAAAGTACAAAAAATAAAAAAGAACTAAGTTACAAAAAATAAAAAATTATTTACAAACATAAGAAAAATATTACAACAATTTTAATCTAATTACACCTACTCTAAGCCCCCTAATAAAATAACAAAGACCCCCAAAATAAAAAAAATGCCCTACCCTATTCTAAATTACTAAAGTTCAAAGCTCTTTTACCTTACCAGTCCGGATCTACTCTTCTTCCTGGATAGGATGAAGACTTTGGACCCTCTTCTGGACTTCTTCAGCCGTCGGATGATGGATGTCTAGCCCCCGCTTGGGCTTGGATGAAGATTTTGGAGCCAGGACGGATCGGTGAACCTGGTATGGTGAAGACAAGGTAGGATGATCTTCAGGGGCTTAGTGTTAGGTTTATTTAAGGGGGGTTTGGGTTAGATTAGGGGTATGTGGGTGGTGGGTTGTAATGTTGGGGGGGGGTATTGTATGTTTTTTTTTACAGGTAAAAGAGCTGAATTTCTTGGGGCATGCCCCGCAAAGGGCCCTGTTCAGGGCTGGTAAGGTAAAAGAGCTTTGAACTTTAGTAATTTAGAATAGGGTAGGGCATTTTTTTATTTTGGGGGTCTTTGTTATTTTATTAGGGGGCTTAGAGTAGGTGTAATTAGTTTAAAATTGTTGTAATATTTTTCTTATGTTTGTAAATATTTTTTTATTTTTGTAACTTAGTTCTTTTTTATTTTTTGTACTTTAGTTAGTTTATTTCATTGTAGTTATTTGTAGATATTGTATTTAATTAATGTATTGATAGTGTAGTGTTAGGTTTAATTGTAGGTAATTGTAGGTATTTTATTTAATTAATTTAATGATAGTATAGTGTTAGGTTTAATTGTAACTTAGGTTAGGATTTATTTTACAGGTAATTTTGTTATTATTTTAACTAGGTAACTATTAAATAGTTCTTAACTATTTAATAGCTATTGTACCTGGTTAAAATAATTACAAAGTTGCCTGTAAAATAAATATTAATCCTAAAATAGCTACAATGTAATTATTCGTTATATTGTAGCTATATTAGGGTTTATTTTACAGGTAAGTATTTAGCTTTAAATAGGAATAAGTTATTTAATAAGAGTTAATTTATTTAGTTAGAATAAAATTATATTTAATTTAGGGGGGTGTTAGGGTTAGGGTTAGAATTAGCTTTAGGGGTTAATACATTTATTAGAATAGCGGTGAGCTCCGGTCAGCAGATTAGGGGTTAATTATTGTAGGTAGCTGGCGGCGACGTTGTGGGGGGCAGATTAGGGGTTAATAAATATAATATAGGGGTCGGCGGTGTTTGGGACAGCAGATTAGGGGTACATAGGGATAAGGTAAGTAGCGGCGGTTTACGGAGCGGCAGATTAGGGGTTAATAATAATATGCAGGGGTCAGCGATAGCAGGGGCGGCAGATTAGGGGTTAATAAGTGTAAGGTTAGGGGTGTTTAGACTCGGGGTACATGTTAGGGTGTTAGGTGCAGACATAGGAAGTGTTTCCCCATAGCAAACAATGGGGCTGCGTTAGGAGCTGAACGCGGCTTTTTTGCAGGTGTTAGGTTTTTTTTCAGCTCAAACAGCCCCATTGTTTCCTATGGGGGAATCGTGCACGAGCACGTTTTTGAGGCTGGCCGCGTCCGTAAGCAACTCTGGTATCGAGAGTTGCAGTAGCGTTAAATATGCCTGTACGCTCCCTTTTTGGAGCCTAACGCAGCCATTCTGTGGACTCTCAATACCAGAGTTATTTTAAAGGTGCGGCCAGAAAAAAGCCAGCGTTAGCTACGCGGGTCGTTACCGACAAAACTCTAAATCTAGCCGTTATTGTTTTTTTATTTTTCATAATTTTAGCGTTTTTTGTAATCTTAGATTTTTTTTATTTTTTCATAGTATTAGGTTTATTTAAGTTTGTAATTTAGAATTTTTAATTGGTAGTTTACTTTATTAGGTTAATTTATAGTTTAATCTTAGGTTTTTTTATTTCACAGGTAAGTTTTTATTTATTTTAATATAGTTCTATTGTAACTTTTTAATTTAAAGTTAGGGGGTGTTAGGTTTAGGGGTTAATAGTTTAATTTAGTGTTTTGCCATGTGGGGGGCCGGTGGTTTAGGGGTTAATAGGTTTATTTTATTAGTTATGATGTGGGGGGCTGGTGGTCTAGGGGTTAATAGGTTTAGTTTTATTAGTTGCGATATGGGGGTCTGGAGGTTTAGGGGTTAATGATTTATTATAGTGTTGGCAATGTGGGGGGCAGTTGGTTTAGGGGTTAATAGGTTTATTATAGTAGTAGGGATATGGATGGGCAGCGGTTTATGGGGTTAATAGGTTTATTTATTAGTTGCGATGTGAGGGGCCGGCGATTTAGGGGTTAATAGGTTTATTTAGCGTCGGCGATGTCAGGGAGCAGCGGATTAGTGGTTAATAACTATATTTATTGTCTGCGATGTCGGGGAGCAGCAGATTAGGGGTGTTTAGACTTAGGGTTTATGTTATGGTGTTAGGTTTTAACGTAATTTTCTTTTCCCCATAGACACTAATGGGGTTGCGTTATGGCGATTTGTTATTCCGCAATCGCAAGAGTTAGATTTTTCTAACACTTTCTCCACATTGATGTCTATGGGGGAAAGTGTGCACTGACACGTAAACTCAGCCCTTGGCTTTTGTGCGGTATGGAGCTTATCGCACTATAACCCACAGCACAAGGAGGTTTTTCAGTAACTCGTAATGGCAGCGCTACCGCTCATTTTTTTTGTGTTCTTTGCGCACCCAGTATACTTGTAATTTAGGTGTAACATTTTACAAATATTTTTGTCCATTCAATAAATAATAATTGTGTCGTATTACTCACTATCCTTTCAATTTTGTCTGTATCCTTTTAGAAGATAGTGTGGGACCTCTTTGCATTTACAGATGGCACACTGTAAACAAATGAAATTTTATGCATAATAAAAAGTAATTAGAGCCATAATGTTACCTTAAAATATGACAATATTTAATAGTATTATACATATTATAAGAATGTTATAAAAGTTACACATAAAATGAACAAATTTAACATGTTTTTTTAACAAGGAATATTCTACACTTTATGTCATAAACAGAAGGGTTAGTTACATCACTTGACCACATGAGAAAGTAATCTAACATTATTACATGTAAACAAAAATACTAACACATTTTATAATATTACTGGTCATACATAGAGTACTGGAGCTCAACATCAAGGATTCAGAAAAAAATGAAAAAGATGTATAGAACATTGTACGCAAATTAAAACATCCCTTGGAAAAATAATTACTGTTGGCCAAATATGGATAAGCCCAGGCGCCAAGCCACAGCCCTTTCTTAACCTGGGTCCTAAACTAGATATATTTTAATAAAAATATTTGTTTATAAATAAGTATGTATGTATGTGTGTGTGTAAATAAGTGTGTGTGTGTATTAATATGTGTGTCTATAAATAAGTGTGTATGTATGTGTGTGTGTGTATTAATGTGTGTGTCTATAAATAAGTGTGTATGTATGTGTGTGTGTATTAATATGTGTGTGTGTAAATAAGTGTGTATGTATGTGTGTGTGCATAAATATGTGTGTCTATAAATACGTGTGTATGTATGTGTGTGTGTGTATTAATATGTGTGTGTGTAAATAAGTGTGTATGTATGTGTGTGTGTGTATTAATGTGTGTGTCTATAAATAAGTGTGTATGTATGTGTGTGTGTGTATTAATATGTGTGTGTGTAAATAAGTGTGTATGTATGTGTGTGCATAAATATGTGTGTCTATAAATAAGTGTGTATGTATGTGTGTGTGTGTATTAATATGTGTGTGTGTGTGTAAATAAGTGTGTATGTATGTGTGTGTGTGTATTAATGTGTGTGTCTATATACAAGTGTGTATGTATGTGTGTGTGTGTATTAATATGTGTGTGTGTAAATAAGTGTGTATGTATGTGTGTGTGCATGAATATGTGTGTCTATAAATAAGTGTGTATGTATGTGTGAGTTTGTGCATAAATATGTGTGTCTATAAATAAGTATGTATGTATGTATGTATGTGTGTGTGTGCATAAATATGTGTGTCTATAAATAAGTATGTATGTATGTGTGTGTGTGCATAAATATGTGTGTCTATAAATAAGTGTGTATGTATGTGTGAGTGTGTGCATAAATATGTGTGCGTGTAAATAAGTGTGTATGTTTGTGTGTGTGCATAAATATGTGTGTCTATAAGTGTGTATGTATGTGTGTGTGTGTATACATATGTGTGTCTATAAATAAGTGTGTATGTATGTGTGTGTATAAATATGTGTGTCTATAAATAAGTGTGTATGTATGTGTATTAATATGTGTGTCTATAAATAAGTGTGTATGTATGTGTGCATAAATATGTGTGTGTGTAAATAAGTGTGTATGTATGTATGTGTGTGTGCATAAATATGTGTCTATGAATAAGTGTGTGCGCATAAATATGTGTGTCTATAAATAAGTGTGTATGTATGTGTGTGTGTGTGTATAAATATGTGTGTCTATAAATAAGTATGTATGTATGTGTGTGTGTGCATAAATATGTGTGTCTATAAATAAGTGTGTATGTATGTGTGTGTGCATAAATATGTGTGTCTATAAATAAGTGTGTATGTATGTGTGTGTGTATAAATATGTGTGTCTATAAATAAGTGTGTATGTATGTGTGTGTGTATAAATATGTGTGTCTATAAATAAGTGTGTATGTATGTGTGTATGCATGTGAGTAACTAAGCATGTATGTATTGTATGTGCAAGTGTAAATGTATATGTGTGAGTGTGTGTAAATATGAGTGACCCCTCCACTAGGAACTTATCTAAAATAAAACACACAACACAGATATGGGGTACAAAGGCCGCAGCTTTTTATTTCATAACATATAATTCACACATTTAACTCCTCACCAACCAAGCTTGCCCATAGCAGAAACATAACTCCATCACTACATATTCCCATCCCATTCACTCCTGCCTTCAGGAGGTACCATAACTGCTATCCCCCCGGGCAAGCTCTCCGCCATCTAGCTGCAACATGAAATCCCTTCTACAGGGAGAGAGGGAGGGAGCTTCTTCCCCACAGACCTTGCAAAGGAATTTTGGTGCTCTTTTCTGGGCTATCCCCCCACTGGAGCTCCTACTGGAGCTCAACATCAAGTATTCAGAAAAAAATGAAAAAGATGTATAGAACATTGTACGCAAATTAAAACATCCCTTGGAAAAATAATTACTGTTGGCCAAATATGGATAAGCCCAGGCGCCAAGCCACAGCCCTTTCTTAACCTGGGTCCTAAACTAGATATATTTTAATAAAAATATTTGTTTATAAATAAGTATGTATGTATGTGTGTGTGTAAATAAGTGTGTGTGTGTATTAATATGTGTGTCTATAAATAAGTGTGTATGTATGTGTGTGTGTGTGTATTAATGTGTGTGTCTATAAATAAGTGTGTATGTATGTGTGTGTGTATTAATATGTGTGTGTGTAAATAAGTGTGTATGTATGTGTGTGTGCATAAATATGTGTGTCTATAAATACGTGTGTATGTATGTGTGTGTGTGTATTAATATGTGTGTGTGTAAATAAGTGTGTATGTATGTGTGTGTGTGTATTAATGTGTGTGTCTATAAATAAGTGTGTATGTATGTGTGTGTGTGTATTAATATGTGTGTGTGTAAATAAGTGTGTATGTATGTGTGTGCATAAATATGTGTGTCTATAAATAAGTGTGTATGTATGTGTGTGTGTGTATTAATATGTGTGTGTGTGTAAATAAGTGTGTATGTATGTGTGTGTGTGTATTAATGTGTGTGTCTATATACAAGTGTGTATGTATGTGTGTGTGTGTATTAATATGTGTGTGTGTAAATAAGTGTGTATGTATGTGTGTGTGCATAAATATGTGTGTCTATAAATAAGTGTGTATGTATGTGTGAGTTTGTGCATAAATATGTGTGTCTATAAATAAGTATGTATGTATGTATGTGTGTGTGTGCATAAATATGTGTGTCTATAAATAAGTATGTATGTATGTGTGTGTGTGCATAAATATGTGTGTCTATAAATAAGTGTGTATGTATGTGTGAGTGTGTGCATAAATATGTGTGCGTGTAAATAAGTGTGTATGTTTGTGTGTGTGCATAAATATGTGTGTCTATAAGTGTGTATGTATGTGTGTGTGTGTATACATATGTGTGTCTATAAATAAGTGTGTATGTATGTGTGTGTATAAATATGTGTGTCTATAAATAAGTGTGTATGTATGTGTATTAATATGTGTGTCTATAAATAAGTGTGTATGTATGTGTGCATAAATATGTGTGTGTGTAAATAAGTGTGTATGTATGTATGTGTGTGTGCATAAATATGTGTCTATGAATAAGTGTGTGCGCATAAATATGTGTGTCTATAAATAAGTGTGTATGTATGTGTGTGTGTATAAATATGTGTCTATAAATAAGTGTGTATGTATGTGTGTGTGTGTGTATAAATATGTGTGTCTATAAATAAGTATGTATGTATGTGTGTGTGTGCATAAATATGTGTGTCTATAAATAAGTGTGTATGTATGTGTGTGTGCATAAATATGTGTGTCTATAAATAAGTGTGTATGTATGTGTGTGTGTATAAATATGTGTGTCTATAAATAAGTGTGTATGTATGTGTGTGTGTATAAATATGTGTGTCTATAAATAAGTGTGTATGTATGTGTGTATGCATGTGAGTAACTAAGCATGTATGTATTGTATGTGCAAGTGTAAATGTATATGTGTGAGTGTGTGTAAATATGAGTGACCCCTCCACTAGGAACTTATCTAAAATAAAACACACAACACAGATATGGGGTACAAAGGCCACAGCTTTTTATTTCATAACATATAATTCACACATTTAACTCCTCACCAACCAAGCTTGCCCATAGCAGAAACATAACTCCATCACTACATATTCCCATCCCATTCACTCCTGCCTTCAGGAGGTACCATAACTGCTATCCCCCCGGGCAAGCTCTCCGCCATCTAGCTGCAACATGAAATCCCTTCTACAGGGAGAGAGGGAGGGAGCTTCTTCCCCACAGACCTTGCAAAGGAATTTTGGTGCTCTTTTCTGGGCTATCCCCCCCTTTATTACCTCCCACAGGGACCCACATCTTCTCCACTCCTATTGGTCCTAGACAGGGGTCACCCGCCCCTCCGTCCGATGCCTTCCTCCAGGGCTCCGTTGACCCCTCCACTAGGAACTTATCTAAAATAAAACACACAACACAGATATGGGGTACAAAGGCCGCAGCTTTTTATTTCATAACATATAATTCACACATTTAACTCCTCACCAACCAAGCTTGCCCATAGCAGAAACATAACTCCATCACTACATACTCCCATCCCATTCACTCCTGCCTTCAGGAGGAACCATAACTGCTATCCCCCCGGGCAAGCTCTCCGCCACAGGCAAAGGCATCACCGCCGTTCCCCCGCCCACCAAACTCAAGGCCTTTGAAACCCCTTCTTTTATATTAAAATTAAACAAATGCAAACCTATTTCTTTTAAATGTACCCCGTCTCGAAGGAAAAAACATCTACCCGACTCCCCTTCAAATTCTACATGCCGTAATGGCAACCCACCCCTCTTCTTAACAAACGCACTCATCATCCTGTTAACCTTCCTTCGAGACACCTCAAGCCTTTTTATGTCCCAAGCTGCCCTCCATGCCAAACGTGGCTCAATTTCCGACTATAAAATGATCATTCCTGGGAACAATTCTCCCAGCCTTTCAATATCCCTTTTCATTGCCTCCACCAAATCCTTTTGGAGCATAAATCCCAAATCATTGCCCCCAACATAAATAAACAATATATCAGGTGGGCCGAACAGCCTGGCATACTCTATCACCTTAAACAGCAACTGGTCCCACCTCATGCCTCTGAAACCGAGCCAATGGATGCAGACCTCCTCCGGTGACCACCCCATCTGAACCCCTTGCCCTTTAACCGCTGCTGCCTTCCGCGCCCAGTAAATGTAAGAGTGTCCCATCAGCCAACAATTAACCGGTCCTGTGTGAACAAAAACAACAACATGCCCACTATTATATCAAGGCTGGCCTAACGTAAAACAAATAACTGTTAGAAACCCATCTCCCAACCATCTTAATCCCCGCAACACCTAAACCTAACACTTGCGCCTCAGTAGCTGCTCCTATCCTGAATGAATATGTTCCAAATTCAGCAGGCTGCAAACCCGCTAACCCCACACATTTCTTAAATATTGCTTGAAATTGGAAACAGGACAATGAGGTCCCATCCCCTTGTATCAACAGCGGCCCCCCAATTGTGGCCTTACCTCCATATACTCCTTAAAGCTTCGCAACGGGCAGCACTCTCCCCCCTTTGCTCTCAGAGATATCTGACAACCTTTTCCCACCTGATCCATCTTGGACCTCCTTAACCATATCGTCAACACTCCCTCTTCCCCCATGACATCCGCCATTTGTAATCCCCCTTTGTCCTGCCTATTTACGCCCACCAACTCAAAAACCCGAAAGGCCCCAAAGAAGGCCATTACGAAAGCTAACCTGAACAGCTTATACTCGACATCAGCCAAGCAAACGCCTCTCAATTTTTCAACTATGCGCAACAAAACTGCATACACTACTGGCCTCCTGCCGTCCGGCATCCCTATTCCCTTACACAAACTCCTCGCAGCCAACTTGACCATGAACTTCTTTGACACATCCTCCCACCCCATCAGCTGTAACAGAAAGGCCATTGCCGCCAGTCGCCTCTTGACCATAGAGCGAGAGACCTTTGCCCTCTGCCACTCCATCATCTAGTCCAACAGTGCCTTAGCTCTGCCCTCGGAAGTATTCACCTCTGCACACCCTTGCAAGAATTGGAACCACAAAGCCCATACCTGCATGTATGACCTCCATATCCTGGGCGTTACTGCCCCCCTCACCAAATTCAGCCTGTCACGAATGCTCTCTTCCACAACGATTCTGGACTCCGATCCCCTTCCACCTCGGCTCCCAGCACCAACTCTCGAAACCGGTCCCACTGTAAATGGGAAAGAGCGTCAGCAATACTGTTTTTCTTACCTGGCACATGCACTGCCCGAAATGATACATTGCATCGTAAACATTGAAACACAAATAATCGTAACAAGTGAATCACCAGCCTCGATGAGGCAAACACCCATGTTATCAGTATGAAATATGACCTTTTTATCTGCCAGGAGATGAGGCCAAACCTCCAGGGACACTACCAGTGGGAACAGCTCAAGAAATACAAGATTTTTTGTTAACCCTTCCCTATGCCACATTTCCGGCCACTGCCCCACACACCACCTACCTTTCAAGTATGCTCCAAAACCGACCGCCCCTGCCGCATCCGTATACAAGTGTAACCCCGGACTCGCCACCTCCTGCATCATGGCCTTCCCATTGAATTCATCCAAAAACCTCTTCCACACCTCCAAATCCTCCCTCAGTTCCTTTTTCAAACATATCCTGTGTGATGGCTCCTTCACCCCCGCTGTCGCCAATGATAATTTTCTAGAGAAAATACATCCCATCAGGATAATCCTGCTCACGAAATGTAACTTTCCAATCAGCGATTGTAATTCCCTCAGCTTTATCTTCGGCTTCCCCAATCCTCCTTCAATCGCTTCCAATAGGTTCACCACCTTATCCTCCGGCAGCCGGCACTCCATTCAAACAGTATCAATCTGGATGCCCAGAAAAGTGAGGTGTGGTAGCCAAGCGCTAAGATATTCCCTTATGCTGAGTACAAATAAAGGGTCTAACCAACCCCCAAAGGAAAGAACAGGTAATGAAGGGATATGTACAGCGCCAATAAAGGCTAAGGGATAAATATAAACACTAAAAACGAAATATACCTGCTAAGGCTGAACATGAATTTATTACAATTCAACAGTATTGGTACCAATCGATAAAATGGGTGAAAAAACAGTTAATAAAAACAGTTATTAAAAACAATGGTAAGGTGGAGTGTTGTGCTGATACACTCACAAAGTGCAAATAGCAATTGGGTCCAAGGGGTGGAAAACTAAAATGGTGAAATCCACATTGGCTTGTGGACACACAAATGAACAAAGTGTGTAAGCAACATAAAAATGTATGCGACTTAAATGTGCAACATGATAGTGCAAATGTTGTGCAACATGAGTGAAAGTAATTGTGATCACTATGTGTGTAAAAGATAAGGGAAAACAATTCACATCAAAAATTCAAAAAATCACAATAAAATATAATATATTGAAAAGTCCCGATGGCACTGCAGTGCAAAAAATAATAAATCACAGGTGAATAACTGCCATTGAGTGGAAAATGTGGAAAAAGGGTGGTATACCCAAGGCAAAAAGAGGAAATCCAGTGAAAAAACAAAAATGAAAATAAAAATCAAAAAACAGATACAAAAATGATGTTCAACAAAGGATTAAAAAAGAACAAAAAAGAGCAAAAAGAGTGTTGTAATCCAAAAAACAGTAAATTAAAAGGCAATCACATGAAGGAACCTTGAATCCTGAGGGGAAGAGTTCCCAGGCGAATCCTAACAACGGTCAGCTCTTTGTCCAATGTCCTAGAGATGTCCCTGTAAAAAAAGGAGTACCATAGCGTAACAAGTCCTCAAAGTGGTTAAAATACTTGGAATAATGCTTACCAACAGGTCTACGCGTTTCGGCCCCAAAATAAGGCCTTTATCAAGACTGCTGAAGTGGTAAGCTGAGTGCCTTTAAATAACAGTGTCACTTAAGTGACCGGATATGGCTCTGGAATTCACTTCCGGTTTCGCCATAAGTAAAAAAAGAGTTTAAACAGGGTATTTACCATGTTTAACGTGTTTAAAATGTCATATGGAGATAGAGTGATCTTGTATTTTATGTTTATATATGTGTCTTTGATATTTAGTGTCATTTAGTTCACTGTACCTTGAGCCCCTCATGATCATGATGTCACTTCCGGTTTACCGGAGTAAACATTTTTAGCTGATTCTACATTTTTGGTGGCCTCTGGTTATGAATACTAGTTAGAAGATATACTTCAAAGATGTACTTTGGTATATTTACAGCTTAATCACCTATATTTTTATAGTGACGATTTTGGCGTGATTTGATTGGTCGTGACATCATGATCCAATTCCTATGGTCCTATTGGTTTAGAGAAGAGGTGTGTGGGTAATAGTCCTCCTGATTGGGTGTTGAGATGTCAAAAAAATGTTTAAAGACAACAAGGGGACAGATTGTTTCGATAACAAAGGGGATATAAATCCAAATGCCCATTTTTACAATAAAGAAGCCCATTAGCTTATAAAAGAGCCGTTTTAGATGATTAGCCATTTCAAAATAGGGAACGGCTCTAGAGTGATTGGAGATAATATGTATGTCTTCTTCACTGTTAGTGCATAAATCATATGTTCTATACCAAGTTTTAGTATATGTATCTTATCTCATACTAAGTACTTTCTCCAATATATATAATGATAGACAATATGCTTTATATTGGATTATATGAGGTTTATTTTGCTCTGTGAACAAGTGCTGCTTTAGGTATTTATAAATGTTTTTAAGGTACAGCAGCATAGTAAGGGATATAATCCAATAGTAGCATAGTGGTAGAACAGTAGAACAGGAAAATCACTAATCCTATAAACCCAATCACATAAATTTAATCAGGTTTAGGAGAAGAATGCTTTAGCAGTGCGTCAGATTTATCTTACACTGTCTGGAAAAGGGGCTGTGGTTTTTTTATTAAAAAAGGGGCTGTGGTTTTTTGAAAAGAAAAAGAAAAAGTGTAAAATATGAGTGTGAGAGAGACTTAATGGGGGTATATCTATATGTCTTGAGTCAAAGTTTTATACATACTTATCACTGAGTTCAGTAGCCTCAGTGAATTCCATAGAGGAGGATGTGTTAATACCGCTTATCTATATTAACATAATAAAGCCATACATAAGAGACCTCTCGATCACTAAGGTCATTTGACGAGCAGTGATTGGGTGGGTCTGTGCACTACCCAATAATTAAGAAGCTTGGTAGTGGCTACCAATAGATATATGAGATATAAGAGAAACTCCTGTGGATTTCTTATGAGCAGAAAATGATGAACTTCTGAGGTGGATATAACTTATAAGACCAGATACCTGGACTATATATATTATAGCCCTAGAAATGTAGGGAGGATCTGACAGGGATAATATTGGATTCAGATTGAGGGGATAGTCTGATGCATATTCTATAGTGAAGACTTCATTTGCCTTTAGGTCAGGGGTTAAGTGGTAATGGAAGCGAAGACTATTTTGGAGGGAATGCCTGGTCAATCTATGTCTGAAGTGTGTATTTCTCGTCAAAGCTTGGGAGTTTTTGATAGATACATTTAATAAGGATTCTGGAGAGCATCAAATCCAATGGTGTCATTGTACTGTTAGATATAGTCATAGATTAGAATAGATGGTTAAGATCCTCTCTATTGTTTTTCTAGAGAAAATACATCCCATCAGGATAATCCTGCTCACGAAATGTAACTTTCCAATCAGCGATTGTAATTCCCTCAGCTTTATCTTCGGCTTCCCCAATCCTCCTTCAATCGCTTCCAATAGGTTCACCACCTTATCCTCCGGCAGCCGGCACTCCATTCAAACAGTATCAATCTGGATGCCCAGAAAACTCAGACAGTTTGCCGGCCCTTCCGACTTGTCAGCTGCCACCGGAATCCCAAACTGGTCCGCCACCTGCATGAAAGCCTTCATCAAGATCTCACAGTTCTCCGAACCCTCTGGGCCAACAAACAGGAAATCATCCAAGTAGTGGACCATCGAGTCTACCCCCGCCGTTTGCCTAACCACCCACTCCACAAAACAACTAAACTTTTCAAAATAGGAGCATGAAATGGAACAGCCCATTGGCAGACATAGGTTTACAAAGTAAGACCCCTCAAAGAAACACCCCAGTAGATGGTGACACCTCGGGTGCACCGGCAATAGCCGAAAAGCAGCTTCCATATCCACCTTTGCCATTTTTGGCCCCGCCCCTGCTGCTTGCACTAACTAAACTGCCCTATCAAAGGACGCATACCGAACCGCCACCGCCTCAGGGTCAATCCCATCATTCACCGACGCCCCCTTTGGGTAAGATAGGTGATGAATCATCCTAAACTGCCCCACTACCTTCTTAGGAACCTCACCTAAAGGCAAAACCCTCAAATCCACCAAAGGCATATCCTTGAATGGACCCGCCATCCTTCCCAATGCAACCTCTTTTCCCAGGTTACTCCTAACCACCTCTGGAAACTCCCTAGCATATTTTAAATTCCCCCGGGCCCAAAAGCCTCCCCCCTCTACGAAAGGTATCCAAAATCCCGAGCTAAAACCCATCAGTAACAACTCTGCATCCTCCCCCTTTTTCTTTCCCCTAGCGTACCATTTTAACCACGGTACCATCTTTACGACCTTCACTGGCGTCCTGGCCCTGTGTACCCATCTCCCCTGATCTGACCGGGAACTTCCCCCTCTTGAAGCATTTTGCATATGCGTGAGAGCCTCCACACCCCGAGCACTCGTGCTTGAACTTAAACTTACATGCTCCCCCAAATCTGCATTGTCCATGGTTGAACTGGAAGCATAGACCTTTTCTAATTGCCGCTGCCGCCCCAGACCCGCTTGTTGCCGTCCCTGCTCCTCCGAACCCCCGAAAGGACTGCCCCCGGAGTGGTGTCATCATCTCCAGCCATATCCCCATATCGCAGTCATCCCACAACATGTCCGGCCTCATCGCTATCCTCTGATGGAACTGATCATCGTACCGCCACCCCGCCATACCTCCGTAAGTCCAATAGGCAGCCGAAATTTCGTCGAAGTAACAGAACAGTGCCGAACCTTGCTCCGGGAACTTCTCTGCCATCACGCTTGCCAGTATACAAAAAGCCCTTGACCAATTCCCAAATGTCTTCGGCAGCTTCCTATATCTCTTCTTGCGTTCCTTCTCCTCTTTCTTACCCTGCTCCCCCTTTGTATCCTCTTTTATCTCAACAAACTGCTCCAAAGGAAGCAACGAAAAGATCTCAAGGAATTCCCATTTCCAGATATTCTCTTTTATGTCCTGGGTCAGGTGTATGCCCAGAGGGCCAATCGTACATATGCATGGCCTACTCAAGGCCACCTCTGCCATCTTAATGGAGCCGTGTGCTACCGCCCCCCCCTGTTCCCCCTATTGCACCCTACCCCCCTTGCAGGCCCCACACCCCTGCCACTCCCGTACTGCACTGCTTCTCCACCTGCGCCACCAAATCCTTCAAACCCTTCCGTAAACCCGAAACCCCTTCATTCACAACCCCCACATTGCTATTAGCTGTAACTGCACTCCCTATTGCTGATTGTGACACCTCACATGTGCTGGGAGGAGCCGTGGCTGGTCCAGAGCTGCCGCCTTCCTGCCTTCCACCTTCAATTCTCTCCCCCTCTTCTGCTTGTCGACCTTCTGTCTTCTCGCTCCGCTTCGACCCTTCGCTTCCCCATGGAACTGATGCTGACCCGCGATCTCTCTCTCTCTCTAGTGTCCCTGCGCCTGGGTGACCTCTCCAGTCTGCCCCACGTCGGGGAGGGATGTGAAACCCTCCGTCTGTCCTCATGCACTGGGGAGCGGGACCTCCCCCGCCGTCGGTCCGCTCCCGACCCGCCATCTCTCTGACTGCCCATTCTGCAGCCGTGGTCCGCTCCAACCTGCGAAGATAAGACACCATCAAGGTCAGTCCTCCCAGACCACCCCATAGTAGCCCTGCTCCCGCTAGCTGCAGACCTCGGGCCCATTGCCCTACTCTGTCCCAAATTCTCTCTCCCGTCTATCCCAGCAGACCCAGGCGACATCAACTGCAGTAGTTGTGCCAACACTCTTGTGTCCCCTACCTGGTCCATCACCACTGGTCCGGCCACACTCGTACTCTCCTGCGGCTCCTCATCAAACTCATTAAATGAGTCACCCAGAAAGATGGTATCCATGTCCATGTCATTGAAATCCGGCTCCCTCTGGGGTGTCCCCTGCGCTGCAGGTACACCATCATTGCTCCTGCTCCCCTCCGTAACTCTGGCTATAACACAAGGCAGAGGGCAGCAAAACCATTTTATTCACCCATACATCAGCCTAGCCAACACGCCCTTTAATCAACCTTGAAAGAAAGGGGGGGTAGAGAGAGGGGGGGAGAAAAGAGAAAGAGGGGAGGTTTGGCAAGGGAACATAACATAACCTAATGCCCCTTTCCCCTACCCCCAGGTAATTGCACCACTAACTGCAGTGTATATACACAATCCCTGCATCTAACTACAAAATATATGCCCCCCCTGTATCTCCTTACCCGCTTCATCTACACCCCCTCTCACATCTACCACCTTCTATGCCTGCCAAACAGGCAATCTCCCCATAAACAGCTATCATACACAGCCCACCTGGGCTTTATTCTCTCCCTATCCCGCTAAGGCCTTCATCCCCAGGCCACCCGCCCTCCCCCTATTCACACCTCCACTTGCCTGTCACTGGCCCCCCTCCTGCCCATGCTTATCCCCGCACGGGCTCCCACCACCCCACAGCTGCAAAACTTTTTCCCCAATCTGCTGTTACAAGGGGCATCCACCCCACCTGTCCCCTCCAGCAATGCCCCTTTCTGCCCCTGGCCATTCCATGGCCCCCCCTTTTGCCGCCTCCCAGCATCCGCACCACCGCCACACTACTCCTCTCTCTACCGCCCCACCTCAGCACCTGTTCTTTACCAGCTGCCCGTGTCCCTGGCCTCTGTGTCTCCTCTGCCGTCCGGCTCTTACCGCGCCGTCTTCCTGCCCGCTGGGCCCCGTCTGCTGCTCCGGCATCTCCTTCCGCACTGTGCACCTCTGCCGCCTGTCCTTCTTCTCCTCCGCCCAGCTGCACCGCCTCCACCGCTGCAGCCGCCACTCTCTCACAGCTCCTCCTGCATCCTGGGCCTGCCGTGTAGCTCCAGGCTCAGGTGTTCTGGCAGGCGGGCCCTCCTGGTAGGCCTTCCCCCAGAGGGCCTTGCTGGTCTTCCTCTCCTCGTCTCCAATCCTACCAGGAGGGGCAAAGTTTGCCAAACCTCAAAATGCCTATAAATACACCCCTCACCATTTTCCGCAGAAAAACATTAATCCACAACCCAAAATATAAGTTTATTCTCATAAATGAAAAGTAAAAGCTTGAACATAAGCAGAGGCATCAAACGGAAACAGCTGCCTGAAGAACTTTTCTACCAAAAACTGCTTCCGAAGAAGCAAATACATAAAATCGGTAGAATTTAGTAAATGTATGCAAAGAAGACCAAGTTGCTGCTTTGCAAATCTGATCAACTGAAGTTTCATTCTTAAAAGCCCACGAAGTGGAGACTAACCTAGTAGAATGAGCTGTGATTCTCTGAGGCGGGCCCTGACCCGACTCCAAATAAGCCTTATGAATCAAAAGCTTTAACCAAGATGCCAAGGAAATGGCAGAAGCTTTCTAACCTTTCCTAGAACCAGAAAAGACAACAAATAGACTAGAAGTCTTCCTGAAATATTTAGTAGCTTCAACATAATATTTCAAAACTCTTACAACATCCAAAGAATAGAATAAATAATAGAAAATTAAATTAACACTTTATTTAACAAATATGCGAAAACAAACATTACCATAGGTAGATACTATAGTTCAAAAAGAGGGTCTGGGTATAATTCCTTCCAGTCCCCGCAGATGAAATTTGATCAATACAGTATCTATCTATAATTAAAAAAGATACTATAAAGGCCATAAAGAAACATGGGAATTCCACTACCAGTTTCTATGAGTCAGTTGCCTTTGAATAGCATCTATATTAAAATAAGGGCTATAGAGTCTGTAATAGCGTGTGATTTTAATCAACTAGTATTAGGAAACAAGAAAAGTGTAGGATGCTTAGTGATTCACAATCAATCCATTCACAACAGTATTCACACTGTCTGTAAAGCTGTGCGCTCAAAGGCGACCTCCTACCTGCGTACCGCTCTGATTTAACAGAGTCGGCCGATTTCTGACTAGATCCCTATGTACAAAGTCTATATGTCACATACACATCACAGCATACAACTATTAGGTACAATACTACCGGTCATTTCCATTATCCTCTTAGTCTATATCAGTAGAAAGAGGTGACCCTGTTTGTAATGGATGCGAATTGGAGCTATAAATATGTGAGAGAGAAGTAACTATAAAGCAATCATTTAGCCTTGCTAGTTGCAGCAAATATTCTTATGTCTAGCATGCGCCCCAATAGGAGCTGCAAAGTTATCCCAAAATATAGCAACAATTGTATCCAGAGCGGATATAACTTATACAAAGCCGCTCGTGTATGCTGGATAGTTTCTAGCAACCACGCTCAAACAGACTCCGCCCGCCGACGCGTTTCCGTCACTGTAACGTGACTTCGTCAGGGCATAGGGCCAGCCCAGCATTAGACCACGCTATTTATACCCGATGGTTGTCAAGGTAACGGTTTGTAGCTTCCACGGATATTCTGCGGTAGTGTTAAAAACCGCTTGGCCTTATATTAATCATCTCTTGTCAATCATTTTACTGAACGTAATTTATGTAAGTTTTTCACCACCTACTATATGAAGGCTGCTGCCAAAGTCATCGCAAGTAGAAAGTTAGTAAATATTTCATATATGCTTTAACTCGATTATATGTATTGGCTTTGTTAATTAGTATTATTCACAATAAAATTATAATGCCTTGTCTTTATTATTTCCCATTTGTATGTTTCTAATCATGAGAGTGTTGATATAAGTGGATATATCCTATCATAATAGTTTGTATATAACTTTTGCAAGTTCATTGAGATCCATCTGGAAGGTTATATCTAGAGAATCAAAAGGTCTATCAAAGCCAGGAAGCCGATCGCTTTTCCCAAACTTGTGTGATACAGCTCCAATATCTTTATAGGAATAAAACTAGAAAAATTATTTAAAGGGACAGTTTACTCAAAATTTTTCTCCCCTTTAATTTGTTCCCAATGATCCACTTTACCTGCTGGAGTGTATTACATTGTTTACAAGTAGCTCCTTTACCCTTATATTGGCATTTGAAATAGTTAATTTAGCATGTGGTATCCCCACCTATTCTGAAAGTTTGTGGCCGCAGGTCCCAGCTATAGATAAGCTGTGTAAACACAGCCAGCAGAAGAAATTACACTCCCAGTGAGATATAGCAGAGATAAGGTAATACAATGTTGATTTTCCATTGTTCTCTCCAAGTACTGGTGATTGTTTTATGGAAAGATATAAGATAAAGAAACAGGTATATGTATACAATGTTATACAGTAATGAGATCTGATTATACCTACAAGCTCAACCCATTTTATTAGGTTGTGGCTTCAAAACACAAAATCAGAGCTTTAATATACACAAAAAAACATAAAAATCTATTTTTCATGCATTTTTTCTCTGCAGTTGGTAAAAAAAGCAATTGTAAACACATTAAGCAAAAACTATTTTTCAGTATACTGTCCCTTTAATTATTATCATAACACTAATCATTATTATCATTACTGTTAGTGCGATATTTATCTAGTATAATATAACTGCTGCATCACTTTGAGATATATTCCTTCAAGATAAAAATACTAGTATTTGTTTAGACAGGGATTACAAATATCCCTATTGTTTATTTAAGATGTATAGAATATACTATTATAACACTCCAACTAAGCAAGGACTAATGTTAATGAACATATTGCTATGTACATTTTTAAGGAGTATCCAAACATAACTTAAAGCCAAATACATGTATGAAATGTGTGTAGTGGTTTACAGAAAGCATTTAAATGATATTGCCTCATTTAACCTTTTAACGCCGTTATGCCGTTCTATTCCGTCATATTTACACTGGGCTTTAAAGCCGTTATGACGGAATAGAACGTCATATCAAACGGCTGTCCTGAAGCCTTCTGCGCTTCAAGGACTTGATCGCGGTCTGGAGGGCGTTCCTAGGGTTGTAGGGACGCCCCCCAGATGCGATCCAATAATTGAAATCTCGCGATCGTATGCACGATCGCGTAGTTTCAATTTGTCTACATCGGAACAGGTGTTCCGATGTAGACACTTTAACCCTGTCACGAAAGGGTTAATCCTCGTGGTGCTGAGGACTGTAATTCGTGAATCCATCTACACTCTTTTTGTAATAACATCTTAGTGATGTCTCCTTTTCTACCTTTTACTTTGAGTTGTTCTATGGCAAAGAAAGATATGTCATATTTGTGTCCCAGGTGTACACTATTCATATGTCGTGCCACTGGTACATCCCTATTCCATTTGATGTCCCCTAGGTGTTCCAGGACCCTAGTTCGCAGTTCCCTAGAGGTTTCACCCACATAGATTCTGGGGCATTTGCACATTCCAACATAGATAACTCTCTTTGATCTACAGTTTAAGAAGTCTTTAATAATATATTGTTTTCCCGTAACCGGGTGCTCGAAGATCTTAGTGGGGGTCATATTTTTACAGGCTTGGCACCTACCACATTTATGGTAACCTTTTGTTTCTCTTAACCATGTTCTTGGTTGGTCTTTTGAATAGTGGCTATTCATCATTAAATCTTTTAGGTTTTGTGCCCTTCTATAAGTTATTAAGGGATTAGCAGTAATCACTTCTCTGAGGTCCTCGTCCTCATTTAATACGTGCCAATGTCTTTGAATGATGTTTTTTACACTTACATTTTTGTTATCATAAGTCCCTATAATTCTTATAGGCTGTGGCATTTCACTTGGTTGTTCTTTCAATCTGTTCTGGTTTTCCAGAAGTGAAGATCTGTCTAGGGCTTTTGCCCTCTGATAGGCCCTTTTTAGACACCTCACTGGATAACCCCTTGCTTTAAATCTATTTCTTATAAATAAATAGATTTAAAGCAAGGGGTTATCCAGTGAGGTGTCTAAAAAGGGCCTATCAGAGGGCAAAAGCCCTAGACAGATCTTCACTTCTGGAAAACCAGAACAGATTGAAAGAACAACCAAGTGAAATGCCACAGCCTATAAGAATTATAGGGACTTATGATAACAAAAATGTAAGTGTAAAAAACATCATTCAAAGACATTAGCACGTATTAAATGAGGACGAGGACCTCAGAGAAGTGATTACTGCTAATCCCTTAATAACTTATAGAAGGGCACAAAACCTAAAAGATTTAATGATGAATAGCCACTATTCAAAAGACCAACCAAGAACATGGTTAAGAGAAACAAAAGGTTACCATAAATGTGGTAGGTGCCAAGCCTGTAAAAATATGACCCCCACTAAGATCTTCGAGCACCCGGTTACGGGAAAACAATATATTATTAAAGACTTCTTAAACTGTAGATCAAAGAGAGTTATCTATGTTGGAATGTGCAAATGCCCCAGAATCTATGTGGGTGAAACCTCTAGGGAACTGCGAACTAGGGTCCTGGAACACCTAGGGGACATCAAATGGAATAGGGATGTACCAGTGGCACGACATATGAATAGTGTACACCTGGGACACAAATATGACATATCTTTCTTTGCCATAGAACAACTCAAAGTAAAAGGTAGAAAAGGAGACATCACTAAGATGTTATTACAAAAAGAGTGTAGATGGATTCACGAATTACAGTCCTCAGCACCACGAGGATTAAATGAGGCAATATCATTTAAATGCTTTCTGTAAACCACTACACACATTTCATACATGTATTTGGCTTTAAGTTATGTTTGGATACTCCTTAAAAATGTACATAGCAATATGTTCATTAACATTAGTCCTTGCTTAGTTGGAGTGTTATAATAGTATATTCTATACATCTTAAATAAACAATAGGGATATTTGTAATCCCTGTCTAAACAAATACTAGTATTTTTATCTTGAAGGAATATATCTCAAAGTGATGCAGCAGTTATATTATACTAGATAAATATCGCACTAACAGTAATGATAATAATGATTAGTGTTATGATAATAATTAAATAATTTTTCTAGTTTTATTCCTATAAAGATATTGGAGCTGTATCACACAAGTTTGGGAAAAGCGATCGGCTTCCTGGCTTTGATAGACCTTTTGATTCTCTAGATATAACCTTCCAGATGGATCTCAATGAACTTGCAAACGTTATATACAAACTATTATGATAGGATATATCCACTTATATCAACACTCTCATGATTAGAAACATACAAATGGGAAATAATAAGGACAAGGCATTATAATTTTATTGTGAATAATACTAATTAACAAAGCCAATACATATAATCGAGTTAAAGCATATATGAAATATTTACTAACTTTCTACTTGCGATGACTTTGGCAGCAGCCTTCATATAGTAGGTGGTGAAAAACTTACATAAATTACGTTCAGTAAAATGATTGACAAGAGATGATTAATATAAGGTTAAGCGGTTTTTAACACTACCGCAGAATATCCGTGGAAGCTACAAACCGTTACCTTGACAACCATCGGGTATAAATAGCGTGGTCTAACGCTGGGCTGGCCCTATGCCCTGACGAAGTCACGTTACAGTGACGGAAACGCGTCGGCGGGCGGAGTCTGTTTGAGCGTGGTTGCTAGAAACTATCCAGCATACACGAGCGGCTTTGTATAAGTTATATCCGCTCTGGATACAATTGTTGCTATATTTTGGGATAACTTTGCAGCTCCTATTGGGGCGCATGCTAGACATAAGAATATTTGCTGCAACTAGCAAGGCTAAATGATTGCTTTATAGTTACTTCTCTCTCACATATTTATAGCTCCAATTCGCATCCATTACAAACAGGGTCACCTCTTTCTACTGATATAGACTAAGAGGATAATGGAAATGACCGGTAGTATTGTACCTAATAGTTGTATGCTGTGATGTGTATGTGACATATAGACTTTGTACATAGGGATCTAGTCAGAAATCGGCCGACTCTGTTAAATCAGAGCGGTACGCAGGTAGGAGGTCGCCTTTGAGCGCACAGCTTTACAGACAGTGTGAATACTGTTGTGAATGGATTGATTGTGAATCACTAAGCATCCTACACTTTTCTTGTTTCCTAATACTAGTTGATTAAAATCACACGCTATTACAGACTCTATAGCCCTTATTTTAATATAGATGCTATTCAAAGGCAACTGACTCATAGAAACTGGTAGTGGAATTCCCATGTTTCTTTATGGCCTTTATAGTATCTTTTTTAATTATAGATAGATACTGTATTGATCAAATTTCATCTGCGGGGACTGGAAGGAATTATACCCAGACCCTCTTTTTGAACTATAGTATCTACCTATGGTAATGTTTGTTTTCGCATATTTGTTAAATAAAGTGTTAATTTAATTTTCTATTATTTATTCTATTCAATGAGTGTATAATTCTACACTTGGCTTAAATGCCAAAATCCCCCCATTCTCCCTAAACTATATCAACATCCATAGAATGTAAGGATCTCTCCAAAGAATTCTTAGGATTTGGGCACAGAGAAGGAACAACCATTTTTCTATTAATGTTAGAATTCACAACCTTAGGTAGAAATTTAAATGAAGTCCACAAAACTGCCTTATCCTGATGGAAAATCAGAAAAGGAGATTCACATTAAAGAGCAGATAATTCGGATACTCTTCTAGCAGAAGAGATGGCCAAAAGGAACAACACTTTCCAAGAAAGTAGTTTAATGTCTAAAGAATGCATAGGCTCAAATGGAGGAGCCTGTAAAGCCTTCAAAACCAAATTAAGACTCCAAGGTGGAGAGATTGATTTAATGACAGGCTTGATATGAATCAAAGCCTGTACAAAACAGTGAATATCAGGAAGCTTAGCAATCTTTCTGTGAAATAAAACAGAAAGAGCAGAGATTTGTCCCTTCAAGGAACTTGCAGACACACCTTTATCCAAACTATCCTGAAGAAACTGTAAAATTCTAGGAATTCTAAAAGAATGCCAGGATAATTTATGAGAAGAACACCATGAAATATGTCTTCCAAACTCGATAATAAATCTTCCTAGAAAAAGATTTACGAGCCTGTAACATAGTATTAATCACTGAGTCAGAGAAACCTCTATGACTAAGCACTAGGCATTCAATTTCCATACCTTCAAATTTAATGATTTGAGAACCTGATGGAAAAATGGACCTTGAGACAGAAGGTCTGGTCTTAAAGAAAGTGGCCAAAGTTGGCAACTTGACATCCGAACAAGATCCGCATACCAAAACCTGTGAGGCCATGCTGGAGCTACCAGCAACACAAATGATTGTTCCATGATGATCTTGGAAATCACTCTTGGAAGAAGAACTAGAGGCGGGAAGATATAAGCAGGTTGGTAACACCAAGGAACTGCTAATGCATCCACCGCCTCCGGGATCCCTGGACCTGGACTGGTACCTGGGAAGTTTCTTGTTTAGATGGGAAGCCATCAGATCTATTTATGGAAAACCCCACATCTGAACAATCTGAGAAAACACATCTGGATGGAGTGACCACTCCCCCGGATGTAAAGTCTGACGACTAAGATAATATGCTTCCCAATTGTCTACACCTGGGATATGAACCGCAGAAATTAGACAGGAGCTGGATTCCACCCAAGCAAGTATCCGAGATACTTCTTTCATAGCTTGGGGACTGTGAGTCCCACCCTGATGATTGACATATGCCACAGTTGTGATATTGTCTTTCTGAAAACAAATGAACGGTTCTCTCTTCAACAGAGGCAAAACCTGAAGAGCCCTGAAAATAGCATGGAGTTCTAAAATATTGATTGGTATCCTCGCCTCTTGAGATTTCCAAACCCCTTGTGCTGTCAAAGATCCCCAGACAGCTCACCAACCTGAAAGACTTGCATCCGTTGTGATCACAGTCCAGGTTGGATGAACAAAAGAAGCCTCTTGAACTATACGATGGTGAGAGAGAGTCGAACATTGGGATTTAAGGATATTAATTGTGATATCTTTGTATAATCCCTGCACCATTGATTCAGCATACATAGCTGGAGAGGTCTCATATGAAAACGAGCAAAGGGGATAGCGTCTGATGCTCCATTCATGAGACCTAAAACTTCCATGCACATAGGTACTGAAGGGAATGATTGAGACTGAAGGTTCTGACAAGCTGAAACCAATTTTATCATCTCTTGTCTGTTAAAGACAGAGTCATGGACACTGAATCTATCTGGAAACCTAAAAAGGTGACCCTTGTCTGAGGAATCAAGGAACGTTTTGGTAAATTGATCCTCCAACCATGTCTTTGAAGAAACAACACTAGTTGATTTGTGTGAGATTCTGTAGAATGTAAAGACTGAGCTAGTACCAAGATATTGCCCATATAAGGAAACACTGCAATACCCCTTTCTCTGATTACAGAGAGTAGGGCACCGAGAACCTTTGAAAAGATTCTTGGAGCTGTCGCTAGGTCAAATGGAAGAGCGACAAATTGGTAATGCTTGTCTAGAAAAGAGAATCTCAGAAATTGATAGTGGTCTGGATGAATCAGAATATGAAGATATGCATCCTGTAAGTCTATTGTGGACATATAATGCCCTTGCTGAACAAAAGGCAGAATAGTCCTGATAGTCACCATTTTGAAAGTTGGCACTCTTACAAAACAATTCAAAATTTTCAGATCCAGAACTGGCCTGAATGAATTTTCTTTCTTTGGGACAATGAATAGATTTGAATAAAACCCCAGACCCTGTTCCTCAAAACGAAACTGGTATGATTACCCCTGAAAGCTCCAGGTCTGAAACACACTTCAGAAAAGGCTGAGCCTTTACTGGATTTGCTGGGATGCGTGAGAGAAAAAAATCTTCTCACAGGAGGTCTTACTCTGAATCCTATTCGGTACCCTTGAGAGACAATACTCTGAATCCATTGATTTTGGACAGAATCTGCCCAAATGCTCTGGAAGAATCTTAATCTGCCCCCCTGCCAGCTGAGTTGGAATGAGGGCCGCACCTTCATGCAGACTTGGGGGCTGGCTTTTATTTCTTAAACGGCTTGGATTTAATCCAACTTGAAGAAGGTTTCCAATTGGAACCAGATTCTTTGGGGGAAGGATTGGGTTTCTGTTCCTTTTTTAGTCGAAAGGAACAAAAACAGTTAGAAGCTTTAGATTTACCCTTAGGTCTTTTATCCTGAGGCAAAAAAACTCCCTCCCCCCCCCCAGTGACAGTTGAAATAATCAAATCCAACTGAGAACCAAATAAATTATTACCTTGGAAAGAAAGAGATAGTAATCGAGATACCATGTCAGCATTCCAATATTTGACCCAAACAGCTCTTCTAGCTAAAATAGCTATATCTATCAAGCTCTGAATGGAGCTTGATGCCCCGTGTTTCTGGTGAGCCTGCAGGCTCACCAGAAACAGCAGTTATGAAGCAGCAGTCACAAAGACCGCTGCTCCATAACCCTGTCCGTCTGCTCTGAGCAGGCGGACAGACTTCGCCACAATTCAACCCGATCGAGTACGATCAGGTTGATTGACAGCCCCCAACTGGCGGCCCATTGGTCGCGAGTCTGCAGGGGCGGCGTTGCACCAGCAGCTCTTGTGAGCTGCTGGTGCAATGCTGAATACGGAGAGCGTATTGCTCTCCGTATTCAGCGAGGTCTGTCGGACCTGATCCGCACTGTTGGATCAGGTCCGACAGACTTTGTTAAATAGAGGCCATAGATTTAACATCAATTTTTATGATATAAAAAATGGCATCACAGATAAACTTATTAGCATGTTGAAGCAAGCAAACAATGCTAGACAAATCAGGATCTGTTTCCTGTTGCGTTAAACTTTCCAACCAAAAAGTTGATGCAGCTGCAACATCAGCCATAGAAATCGCAGGCCTGAGATGATAGCCAAAATATAAATAAGCTTTCCTTAGATAATATTCAAGTTTCCTATCTAAAGGGTCCTTAAAGGAAGTACTATCTTCCATAGGAATAGTAGAACGTTTGGCAAGAGAAGAAATAGTCCCATCAACCCTGGGGATCTTTTCCCAAAACTCCAAACTAACTGCTGGCAAAGGATACAATTTTTTAAACCTTGAAGAAGGGATAAAAGAAGTACCAGGCCTATTCCATTCCTTAGATATCATATCAGAAATAGCATCAGAAACTGGAAAAATCTCTGGAGTAACCACAAGAGGTTTATAAACAGAATTTAAATGTTTACTAGTTTTAGTATCAAAAGGACTAGTTTCCTCAATATCCAATGTAATCAACACCTCTTTTAACAAGGAACAAATATACTCCATTTTAAATAAATAAGTAGACTTGTCAGTGTCAATATCTAAGGTAGGATCTTTTGAATCAGATAGATCCTCATCAGAGGAGGATAATTCAGTATGTTGTCGGTCATTTGAAACTTCATCAACTTTATGAGAAGTTTTAAAAGACCTTTTACGTTTATTAGAAGGTGGGATAGCAGACAAAGCCTTCTGAATCACAACAGAAATAAAATCTTTTATATTCACAGGGATATCATGTACATTAGATATTGAAGGAACAACAGGCATTGTACTATTACTGATGTATACATTCTCTGCATGTAAAAGCTTATCATGACAACTATTACATACCACAGCTGGAGATATAATCTCCACAAATTTACAACAGATACACTTAGCTTTGGTAGAACTGTTATCAGGCAGCAGGGTTCCAACAGTGGTTTCTGAGACAGGATCAGATTGAGACATCTTGCAAATGTAAGAGAAAAAACAACATATAAAGCAAAATTATCTATTTCCTTATATGGCAGTTTCAGGAATGGGAAAAAAATGCAAACAGCATAGCCCTCTGACATAGAAAAAAGGCAAGAGGCACATAGGAATGGGGTTTTAAATAATGAAATTATTTGGCGCCAAGTATGACACACAACGCAAAATGAATTTTTTTGGCGCTAACAACATCCGGAAATGACACACTCGCATCATTGCAGACGCAACCTTGTGCAAGGTAACTCTGCGTCAACTAAGACGCCGGAAATTATGAATTTGCGTCACCGGACATACCTTGGCGCCAAAACAATTATTGCGCCAAGAATGACGCAATAAACATCAGCATTTTTGCGCCTCACAAGCCTAATTTTACCCACAAAAATGTAATGAAATAGCAGTCAATTGGAAAAAGGACTATACCTCAGGTAAGAAAAATATTTTCCTAAATATGTTTTTTCCCAAATATGAAACTGATAGTCTGCAAAAGGAAATATACATAAACCTGACCAATGGCAAATATAAGTACAATACATATATTTAGAACTTTATATTAATACATAAAGTGCCAACCATAGCTGAGAGTGTCTTAAGTAATGAAACATACTTACTGAAAGACACCCATCTACATATAGCAGATAGCCAAACCAGTACTGAAACAGTTATCAGTAGAGGTAATGGAATATGAGAGGATATCGTTGATCTGAAAAGGGAGGTAGGAGATTAATCTCTAAGATCGATAACAGAGAACCTATGAAATAGATCTCCCGCGAGGAAAACCATAGAATTCAATAGGTGATATCCTCTTCACATCCCTCTGACATTCACTGTACTCAGAGGAATCAGGCTTTAAAATGCTGAGAGCGCATATCAACGTAGAAAATCAAGCACAAACTTACTTCACAACCACCATAGGAGGCAAAGTTTGTAAAACTGAATTGTGGGTGTGGTGAGGGGTGTATTTATAGGCATTTTGAGGTTTGGGAAACTTTGCCCCTCCTGGTAGGATTGTATATCCCATACGTCAATAGCTCATGGACTCTTGCCAATTACATGAAAGAAAATGGACTTACTCTGTAAGAACAAAAGTCAAGCATGATAACTTTAGAGACCATCCAGGAATCATTTGATGATCATCAAACTACTTTAGAAGTCATGTTTACATCAACAGACATTATTAGGCTTTTAAAGTCATAAGCTAAGGTAAAAACTTCTGGGTGATGAAGTTCAGAATGATTAGCAGATTTATTTACTGATTACTTCACAAGTATGAACAGCCAGTGAATTACTCTAGATTCAGCTTATTTAAATATTTAGGCCAGAAGTATAGCTTCTGATTACTAGTCTGGAGTCATCGATTACCTCAGAATGACTCCAGGAAAATCATCCTTTTTGAATAGGGAACTCACATAGTGATCCACATAATTAGCTTTTTTCAGATATGGTCAGAACATATTTTAGAAACGAATGGTAGCAACTAGGAGTGGATAAAAAAACACAATGTAGTAAAAAATCAATACATATTACAAACACAGCCGCAGAACACACACATATAAAAATTATTTTTTCAAATTACATCTATAACCTCATAAAGCCATCATAAATGTATATTTGAATAATAACTATATTATATACATTTATACATACACTTTATTTTCATGTGCCATCTACAGAAACAAGCAAAATACGTAAAAATGTAACCCCTATATTAGGTAATGTAAGGAAGGGGGTTTTGACCCTACATTGGCCTTAGTATGGAGATTAAACGTAGGGCTTATAAAAGGATTTATAAGGTGTGGAGGAGGAAGTGGCATCACTTCAGGATCTGAACAGTGAGGAGAAGCTGTACTTGCTTCCTCTTGCAGCCCAGCTCCTGTGGTGTGCAGAGCTTACCAGAGATTGTAGAGTTGAAAGTCCTGCTGAAGGAGATTGCTGTGGTGGCCAGGAGCAGAGGCACAGCCTGACTAAGGGAACACTTGCTGAAATCCGGTGGAGACACGGAAAGCACTAGTGTCGCGGGGGGACATCCTGACACTGAGATTGCTGGGATCGCTGGCCCTGGATCCGGGGATGCTGGAGCTGGTGAGTTTTCACAACAAGAAAGAGGTGACAGCTGGAAGTCTAGGTCAGTACGGAGGTCCCCACCACCAGGATACCTTAGTCTGGAAGTGTGGCCTGGGAAGAGGGACAATGGGGATACTTGGAGCATCGCTAGGAGCAGGGGAGGCAAGCAGCAAGGAGCCAGTGAAGGAAGAGGCCCTGCGATGTCCCATGTTGTGGCGGGAAGACGCAAGATTGTGATGTCAACAGGAGCACAGCCTATATCATTGTCGAGCACCAGGATGAGCATGTCGCAGCTACAATGAACAAAACTGCTTTTTCCATACTGACAGGTAAGTGGGGGTAGGGGGTTGCTGGTAGATGTGGTGTATGTGTTTGCCTGGCCAGAGCTTGGGGGTCCAATCTAGATGTTGACTGCATGGTGGGATAGTTTGTGTAGCCCTGTACCTTCCACTTCACTAAGGGAGCAAAGGAGCTGAATGGTGTCTGCGTGCTCCCTACTTACGTAGATTAAACTCTGATGTGGCCCTCCTGCAGGAAACACATTTGGGAGCTGAGGAACACCAAAAACTATGGAGTGATTGGGTCGGAAGGGTACTCTATCTCTCACACAACTCTTCTAGTAGAGGACTGGCTATTTTATTTGGTAAACGCTTACATGTAGAGCTAAACAACACTGTTGCTGATCTAGAGGGCAGATTTCTTATCTTATAAATCTCCATAGACTCAGTCAACTACATACTATGCAATATTTATGCACCAAACCACAAAACTATATCCTTTTGGGAAACCCTAATGCAAAATTTAACTCCATTTGTAGGCTCAAAATTGATAATTGGGGGTGATTTTAATTTATCTCCACAACCTCTTTTGGATAGAACCTGGGTACGGGAGGTCCCAATAGAAAAAAGACTATGAAATTATAAGGGGAAATTTGAAAAGAAAGTGTTTGATTTACTCTCTGATTCTTTAGCCGTGTGTGACATCTGGCATAGGAGACACCCTGAAGGTAAAG
Organism: Bombina bombina; assembly: GCF_027579735.1. Classification (NCBI taxonomy): domain Eukaryota; kingdom Metazoa; phylum Chordata; class Amphibia; order Anura; family Bombinatoridae; genus Bombina; species Bombina bombina. The sequence goes on along the minus strand of NC_069504.1, from coordinate 690,435,296 downwards.
ACTACACCTGCTTATCTAAGACCAACTCTTGTTTATCTCGCATAGATCTCTTTATGGTAGCAGACACCCTGATTACACAGGTTACCTCAGAAACTATACATGACATTGTGATCTCCGATCATGCCTCGGTAGAGATTACATTGGGCAAGGCCCTTAGGCACCCTACTAGAAACTCCCTGCATTTCCTATTCGTACCTTGTCACTTCTGAACCCTTCCAGAAAACACTTATGCATGCCTGGAACAATTATTATACAGATAACTCAGCACATATAAATGACCCTCAGTTGTTCTGGGAAGCTGCCAAGGCGGTACTTACAGGCCATATCATCTCATATTTAGCTGACCTTAAACATAAAACCTAATACAAACATAATACTGTACAAACTACACTGTGTCAAGCCTACTTAGACTACTGCACCCACAAATCTCGTTCCTCATATGACACGTATATTGCGGCTAAAATGGAATAAGACGCATTTCTTAGGCAAAAAACAGCTGCTGGCCTACTTAAGTCAGCAAATAAATTCTACCATTTCGGGAATAAATTGGGTAGACTCTTGGCCACCTTAATGAAAACTCACTCCTCCAAAAAGGACAACATGGCACTTAGATATGAGGGAAAAATTTACAAAACACATACAGAACTAGCACATTGTTTAGCGAATTACTATACCCACTTATACTCAAATCAACAACGAACCATGCTAAACTCACATCAAAACTTCTGGCATTCCATTACATTACCACATCTCACAATGGAACAAATAGAGGCCTTAAACACTCCAGTATCCTCTGAGGGGATCCAATTTACTATTAAACCATGTTATTGGGGAAAACCCCAGGTCTGGATGGCCTTCCAATAGAATTTTTCAGACTCCTATCCCCCCAATTGTCCCCTGTCCTCTCCAGGGTATACAATGCACTTTTCCGGGATGATGAGATCCCCTCTAAATCATTTGTTTCAGCACATATCACCCTAATCTCTAAATCTGGGAAAGATCTGGGAAAGATCACACCCTTCCAGAATCATACCACCCCATATCTCTCTTAAATAGCGACTACAAGATTCTCATGAAAATTATTCCCTCTTTGCTGCATTCTGAGCAAACTGGATTTGTGTCTGCCAGAACCTCAGTAGTTAACTTATGTAACTCCATGCCGTCAATCACTTTTGGTTGACGACAGGGAACACGCAGCTTAGTGGAAACCAAGAAGCCTTCCTGCTATCTCTTGATGCAGAGAAGGCCTTCGATAGAGTTGAATGGCTGCACTTATTTTATACCCTTAGGCAATTCCGATTCGAAGGTCCTTTCCTCAACTATCTAGGCAAAATTTACTCTTCCCCAACTGCAAACATCTTAGTTAATGGCCTTCTCTCCCCCACCTTCTCACTTCAGAGAGGCACTCGCCAGGGATGTCCGCTGTCCCTCCTACTTTTTGATTTGGCCTTGGAGCCACTTGCCTTTTAGCTGAAACCAACTTACTCGGAAATGCCCCTTAATGATTACACACCGTACATATGGCTTTGTATGCCGATGACATGCTTCTTTTTATTACTGACCCCTCATTATACATCCCAAGGATCATAGATGTCCTAAACATTTTTGGAGATTTCTCGGGTTACAAAATTAATATGAGTAAATCCGAAATATTATGGCTAACAGATCACAAATATGATAAATCCCAATATCCTTTTACTTTACAGTTTAACACCTTGACCTACTTGGGAATTGAGCTACTTCGTAACCCGAACAAAATTTATGAACTTAATATTACAAAGCAGTGTAGTCAGTTGCAATCTCAGTTAAAAGCTTGAACAAAACTCCCCCTTGGCCTATCCGGATGCATTAACCTTCTAAAAATGTCTATCCTACCTAAATCATTGTATCCATTATTAATGCTACCCTTCCTCCTCACTAAAAGAGATTTATCACTTACTAATAAGGCAATCCAACGTTTTATTTGGAGGGGAAAGAAAAAAACGTATAGCTACTACCAAATTACAACAACCTTACCTCAATGGAGGCTTGACACTTACAAACTTAAAGCTGTATAACTGGGAAGCATTTACATATTTGACTTTAGACTGGCAACTTCGCACCGCACACTTCACAACCCCTCCATTGGAGGAGGCGCTGGTGGTGCCTCACTCTCTGGCCTATCTCCCCTATATTCCATTTCGGGACCTGCCATCAGAAAATAAACATAATTTAATGTATAGAGATGTGTTGAAAGCATGGTGGTTGACCCTTAAATATCTAGGTAGGAAATCCCCCTCCCCCAAATTCATTCCACTAATAGGGAACAAAGATTTTCCTGCTGGGAATGAGACAGCGCCATTTCAGGTGTGGCGGGCATCAACTCTGTAGGAGAGCTCCTGGACCCACTGTCACATAAAGTCAGGACATTTCAAGACCTAAAGTATAGATTTGACCTGCCCAACACCCACTTTTATGCGTACCTACAAAGTAGTCATTACATAAATACTCTAATCTCTCAAAACCCTGGCTTCTGGGAACTTTCCCCTTTTGCTATTATACACACAGCCTTTAAACTAGGTCAGTTCCCTTTATCCATGATTTACCAAAGACTGATCAGGCATACCTCTGAACACTATGGGTGACATTGTGACTAGGATGCGTGGTGAGGGTATAGGTGACATTACTACTGACAACATTAAAAGCAGTCTAATTAGAACCAAAATGGCGAGCCTGGCAGGGTCCTATAGAGAAATGCAGACTAGAATCCTTAATAGTGATTACATCACTCCGGCACGTCTAGCACATGGGAATCCTACATGTCCAAACAAATGCATTAATAGCTGTCTGCCCAAGCCCACACTCAGACACTACTTTTTTGACTATCCCTATATTAAATGCTTTTAGTGCCAGTTGCAGTACTGGATCAAAATGACATTCAAAATTGAGGTAGTATTTGACTTAAAGACAATATACCTATTTGTGTGGGATGGACAGAACAGTATCATATGTCCTATCCTTACCCTTTGCACTATAATGGCCCATCAGTGTATTTTGGCCCTCTGGGTCTCCGAAAGGTCACCTTCATTAGCTCAATTCAAACAAAGATTACTTAAACAACTTTTTGTGGAACAGTTAGCTACCAAACTAGATGCAAATCGTAGATTAAAAGTATTCTTCAAAAAGTGGCAGTGCTTTATAAAAACACTCTCCCCCACCTTACAACAACATATATTAAGACCATTCTTGCAGCATGAGGTGATACTGGAGGCGTCCTTTAGGGGGGATTGGAATGCTCTCGATTCTGAACGTTGTAATGACTCACATCATAATGGCTGGGAGGAAATACTGATAGAGGGCTAATTTCACTAACACTAGAGTTCGTTGTATGTCTTGGCCTCTTCTTTGGTTTTTGCTGGAGGGATGGAGGAGTGGAGAGAGACCCCCCTTCCCATATGGAGACCGAACCCCCCACACCCTGGCCCTACTTTAACCCTGACTATAAGTTATAAGTTATGATTTTGTTAAATAATGTTAGTTGCTATTCGATGTTTTAGTTAGATTTTGTAAGTTTACAATTTGGAAAAAGTGAAAAACAAAGGATGAGTTTGGGTGTTCACTTGGACTCATTGCACCTTAAGTCACTGACGAACTATGCAGCATTTCTGGAGTTGGTCATATACTCAAGGACTATTATAAGTTGTCAACTCTCTTTATGTGATTTTATGGATTCTATGTATGCCAATTGCTCAGGGTGCCATTTTATGAATACTGTGTAACCATGTAATTCCTAATAAAAAAAGAATTTGAAAGAAAAAAAAAATAACGCACCTTAAGATAACTTATGTTGGGTTAGCGCACATGAAGAATTAGTGTACTCCTGTCGGGATTATGCACTAACCCAACAGTAGTACACTAATTCTTCATGTGTACTTACCCGAAATGAGTTATCTTATGGCATGTTATGTATTTATTAAAAATAAAATATTGAAAAAGGTTATTAATAAATGTAAATAATTGTTATAGATGTACTAACATATTATTAAAAAATGCATAGAATATATATATATATATATATTAAAAAAATATCTATAATAATTATTAATAATCATTATTAATATTTTTTCCAATATTTCAAATGTAATATTTCAATAACGAGCCTTAAGATAACTGCATGTGAGCTAACCCAACACCGCGTTAGACCTAAAGCACGAAACCCGAAGTGTGTTCTGCATATTTTACATTCATATGTTCTTCACATAGAAAAAAGTTATTTTTATTATTAAATATATTTCTATATATATATGATGAGGTTAATGTAATAATGTATACCTATAACTATATAGGGAGAGTTTAACTTTCATCTGCCGGTGAGTCTGTGTCAGTAGCTAATATATCATTTATACGATCTGTGGAGCTTGTCGGCATTGCTAGTTTGGGGAGGGGGAGACGAGGGGAGAAGGCGAGGGCAGAAGGGGGATCTGCAAATACTTATTATTGTCTTAAAGGGATAGAAAGCACCAAAAATATTATTGTTTAAAAAGATAGATAATCCCTTCATTTACCATTTCCCAGTTTTGCATAACCAACACTGTTATAGAAATATACTTTTTACCTCTGTAATTACCTCGCATCTAGGCTTCTGCTGACTGCTTCCTTATCTCAGATCTTTTGACAGACTTGCATTTCAGGCAATTATTGATGACTCAAATAACTTCACGTGCATGAGCACAATATTATCTATATGAAACACATGAACTAACGCCCTCTAGCTGTGAAAAACTGTCAAATGCATTAAAATTAGAGGCAGCTTTCAATGGCTTATAAATTAGCATATAAGTCTTCCTAGGTTTAGTATTCAACTAAGAATAACAAGAGAACAAAGCAAATTTGATGATAAAAGTAAATTAGAAAGTTGTTTAGAATGACATGCCTTATCTGAATCATGAAAGTTTAATTTGGACTTTACTATCCCTTTAATGAACAGTAGGATAGTAGGAAAGTTCAGGCTGTGTGATGAGTGTGATTGGCGGCCATACAGAAAGCTGTTATCTGGACTGCTAAAACATCAAAACTTAATGATAATTTTTAACTGCTTTATCAGCAAAAAAAAAAATTAATTGGTGTAACTGACAAATGTTATTTACACATAATTATTTATTGAATTATTGCAATTTTTTTAAGAAACTGGCCTTTTAACATTGAAACCTCCAAAAATGTTCTTTTTAAACGAGCTTAAACATGGCTTTACATTACCCTTAGCATTTATTTTTAAACTAGATTACGATCACCTTGTCCCTGTGTGGCTTAGTATGCTAATTAGAGATACATTAAATTCCAGATAAGCAGGACACATGGATTTTTAATGCATTCTGCTAGGGGTTTCAATAAGTTATTATAACAAATAATTAGCAATAGATATTAGCAAAATAATGAATGAAACTCACCCTTAAATAGGAAAATAAAGATATTGAAAAATAAAAATGTTGAAAAATCAAAGTAGATTATTGTCCTGAATGATCATCACAAACGGATCAGTACTGGAACACTGCTTTGACTAACAGCGATGTTCCGGCAATAATAGGACAGCTACGTAACCAAAAGGGAGTGCAGAGATGTGCAAGTAATCACCCCTTAGCCCAGCCCCTCTTGCAGACATGATCGTATACAGTAATGCCCAGCCTGGAACTACTTGAGCATTACTGTGAACTAGCCGGTGTGTGGCTAAAGCTGCGCATGAGCAGGCGGTCATCTTTAGAAATGCTGATATGTGCATGTGATTGCACTTATTGGATGATTATTGCTCAATTTTGTAGGACTTAAGCTAGGCATTTATTTTATACGGTAAATTATAATAAAACTGTATATTACATTTAATTGATGTCCATGGCAATGTAGATTTCAATTACATGTGCAGTATGATAGAAATTTCTTTTTTATGAGTTTTCTATCCCTTTAAAGGGGCAGTCAAATCCAAAATAAACTTTCTTGATTCAAATAGGGCATGTGGTTTAAACAACTTTCCAATTTATTTTTATCACCAATTGTAATTTTTTTTTCTCTTGGTATTCTTAGTTGAAAGCTAAACCTAGGTAGGCTCACATACTAATTTCTTAGACGTTGAAGAGAGCCTCTTATGTGAATGCATTTTGAATTTTTTTTCACCACTGGAGGGCGTTAGTTAATGTGTGTCATATAAATAACATTGAGCTCATGCACGTGAAGTTACCTAGGAGTAAGCCCTGATTGGCTAAAATGCAAGTCTGTCAAAAGAACTGAAATAAGGGGGCAGTTTGCAGAGGCTTAGATACAAGGTAATCACAGATGTAAAAAGTGTATTATTATAAGTTTGTTGGTTATGCAAAACTGGGGAATGGGTAATAAAAGGCAGGGGCGCACCTACGTGACTCTGTTGTCGCAGCTCTCCCCTAGCGGGCTGAATTCTGCTGCTGGAATTCAGCATTGTACACGAGCACTATTTTGTGCTCACGTGCAATCCCGCCTCTGCTCGCGCACAGCCAATCACGTGCAGACAGGAGCTGTCAGTCTCCCTAGTTGGACGAGACTGGGGAAATTGAAATTCGCCACCTAAGAGGCCTGATGACCGCTGCTTGTTAAATACGGACTGCAGGTTCTCTTGTGAGAACCTGCAGTCGTAGTGGGGCTGTTAAGTTTCTCAGGAGTTCAGAGGTTTGTGAACAGCGTTCACAGGATGGCATAGGTTCACAGAGGATCTAGGAAAGATTACTGCAATACTAAGCAATGAGATATCATGAGGAGGAGCCTTAAATAGGGAAAGGAGTGAGACTGCACTGGGTCTTAAAGGTATATTGGTTATGTGATACCTGACAGAATCCCCCCTTCAAGGAGCCACTCTGGGGCTCAAAGCTTCGGGCGATCTGGATGTCGCTGATGGAAAAGTGTAATTAAACGTGGAGCCGAAATGTTGCAAGCTGGTTCCCAGGAATCCTCATTGTGCGAGTATCCTTTCCAATGAATGAGGTATTCTAGGTGACCACGTCTAATTCGTGAATCCAAGATAGTGTGTACCTCGTACTCCACAGTAGGGTCTATAGTAACTGGTGGTTGCACTACCGAAGTAATGGGGTCTCTAACTTCTCTGTAGGGCTTGATAAGCGAGACGTGGAAAGTAGGATGAATTTTGAGGGAAGTTGGTAATTTGAGACGTATTGCGTTAGCATTTATGGTACGTAATACAGGGTATGGACCGATGTATAGAGGAGACATCTTTTTTGAAGGAGTATTGAGACGTAAATGTTTGGTGGAGAGCCAAACCAGGTCACCTTCCTTATACTGAGGAGGAGGACGTCTACGGCGGTCATAATACCGTTTGTATACTTCTTTTGCGCTGTTTATAGCAGATTCAATAGTTTTGAAGTTAGCTGATATGTTGTCAGACAACTCATATATAGTGGGGGATGATGTGGCAGAGTTTTGAAATAAATGGAAGTTTGGGTGAAAGCCGTAATTTGCAAAAAATGGTGTGATACCAGTGGTGGAATGGATAGTATTGTTGTAACAAAACTCCGCATAGGGGAGGTAATCAGACCAAGAATTTTGGTTGTTGGAACAATATAATCTTAGGAATTGTTCTAACCATTGATTACATCTCTCGGTCTGTCCATTGCATTGGGGGTGATAGGCAGTTGTCAGTTTCCTTTCAACTGAGAAAGTCTTGCAGAATTGGTGCCAAAGTTTACTAGAGAATTGAGTTCCTCTGTCACTGAGTATAGATATGGGTAAGCCATGTAGTTTAATAACATGTTCAATGAGTAAGTGAACTGTCTCTAGAGCAGTAGGAAGTTTGGGGAAAGCAATAAAATGAGACATCTTCGTGAATAGATCGACAACCACTAATATAGTATTGTTTTTTGATGATAGAGGTAAATCCACGATGAAATCTAAGGCAATTTCAGCCCAAGGTTTCTTTGGAGTTGGTAAAGGTAAAAGGAGACCATAAGGGGAATGTTTATCCCTCTTGGAAACAGAACAGGTTGCACAAGAGCTTACATAATTTCTGACATCGGCAGAGATGGTTGGCCACCAGTGGGTCCTATTTGCCAATTCCTGCGTTTTGCGCAAACCTGGATGACCAGCTAAAAAGCTGTCATGAATAGATCGGAGAAATGAAGGTCTGAGAGTAGGAGGGACATACAATTTTGTGTCATGAGTATACAGACCTTGAGAGTTCTTTTGTAGAAGTTGTGATGGTTTTGTGGAATCCAAAGTTTGTTCCTTTTTAAGCAAGGGTGTGATATCTGTTGTAAAAGAGATGAAATTGTTTTCTGGAATCACTGAACGAAGGGTTGATGGAGAACTGGGATGGCCTCCAATTCTCGAAAGGGCATCGGCCTTTTGGTTTTTTGTTGCTGGTCTGTAGGTTATCAGAAAGTTGAAGCGTGAAAAAAAAAGATTCCAGCGAACCTGTCTGGCCGAGAGTGTTCTAGTGGATTTTAAGTACTGGAGGTTTCTGTGATCCGTATAAATGAGTGTTGGCACTGGAGTGCCTTCAAGAAGGTGTCGCCAATGTTCTAAAGACAGTTTTATAGCTAAAAGTTCTTTATCACCAATAGGGTAATTTTGTTCTGCAGAGTTTAGAGTTCTAGAATAAAAGGCGACAGGATGAAGGGGTTTTTTCAAACTCTCTCTCTGTGAGAGAACAGCTCCAATAGCATGGTTGGAAGCGTCTACCTCCAGTACAAACTGTAAATTAGGATCAGGAAAACGGAGTATGGGAGCTGAAGTGAACATCTGTTTAAGTAAATCAAAAGCTTGTTGTGCTTGTGGGGTCCACTTAAACGATGTATTAGCTTTTGTCAGCGTAGTGAGAGGTAGAGATATCTTAGAGAAGTTTTTGATAAACTTGCGATAAAAATTCGCAAAACCCATAAAAGATTGAACCTGACGTACGCTTTTTGGTATGGGCCAGTTTAAGACTGCTTCAACCTTTTTGTTTTCCATACAGATACCTTTGGGAGAAATCTCATAACCGAGAAAGGATATAGACTGTGTATTGAAAAGGCATTTTTCTGCCTTGGCATATAAGTGGTTACCTCTTAGTCTAGAAAGTACTTGTCTAACATGAGAGATATGTTCTTCAAATGTTTTGGAGTAAATTAAAATATCGTCAAGATATATAACAATGAAAATATCTAAAATATCTCTAAAGATATCATTGATGAGGTGCTGAAAAGTTGCGGGCGCGTTACAGAGCCCAAAAGGCATGACGACATATTCGAACAAACCGTATCGGGTTCGAAATGCCGTCAGCCACTCATCGCCAGCTCTTATACGGATGAGGTTATAGGCACCCCTCAAATCCAGTTTGGTAAAGAATTTTGCGCCCTCTAACCTCTCTATTAACTCAGGAATAAGGGGTAAGGGGTAACGTTTTTTTATAGTAACCTTGTTAAGTTGACGATAATCGATAATGGGTCTAAGAGTACCATCCTTATTTTTCACGAAGAAAATTCCTGCACTAGCTGGAGAGGTAGAGGGGCGAATAAAACCCTTTTTAAGGTTTTCGTCTAGGTAAGTCTTTAAATGTAAGAGTTCTGGATTGGATAGAGGATAGATATGCCCTGTAGGGATTTCAGACCCTGGAATGATCTCTATAGGGCAATCATATTTTCTATGGGGTGGTAAATTTTCAGACTCTGCCTTACTGAAAACATCTGCAAAGTCCTGGTAAACTACAGGGATCTGAGGATCCTCAGGAAGTGCAGATGTATGAAGAACAGTTGCAGGGAAACAAGTAGAGAGACAAAACTTTGAATTGAAATCAAGGGTAAGTGAGTTCCAATCTATTTGGGGGTTATGAGTACAAAGCCAATTTATACCTAAAACAATAGGTGCAATAGGAGAGGGAATGATATCAAAAGTAAAATATTCCCTATGATGGCTGGTGGAGGTGATAAGTAAAGGGATAGTCTGATATTCGACGGGACCAGTGGGGATAGGAGTACCGTCAATACCTCTTAATAAGACAGGAGACTTCTTTTTGACTACAGGTATTTTATTTTTTTGAGTAAATACACTATCAATATAGGAAGCTGTTGCTCCCGAATCAATGATCGCGGTAGCGTTGACCCGATGGGAGTCCCACTGCAAGAGAAGAGACAAGTGTAAGTATGGATCAGGTAAGAGCTGAGTGGTACAACAAAAAGGTTGAATGATAATCTTACCCTTGTTCTGTTTCTGCAAGGATGGGCAATCTCTAACAGTGTGACTGTCGCAGGCACAATATAAACATAAGTTGTTAGCCCTACGCCTGATCTTCTCCTCGGAGGAAAGGGGGCCTTTAATGAAACCTATATCCATAGGTTCGGAAGAAGATTTACTCACAGCAGGTATGTTTTGTTTTTTAGGATAGCTATCATGGTAGGAGCGTTCCTGTTGTCTCTCTCTAAGACGCCTGTCGATGGTAATACTGAGAGACATCAATTCTTCTAGGGTTTGGGGTAAGTCAGTGCGAGAGAGCTCATCTTTTATGCCATCTGATAGGCCCAACCTAAACTGATTTCTCAGAGACAGGTTGTTCCACTGTGAGTCTTTGGCCCATTTTTTAAAGTCTGTAATATAGTCTTCGACTATTCTTTTCTTCTGTTTTAAGTTTCTCATAGCGTTTTCTGCGGTGAGCTGTTTGTATGGATCTTCGTATAGGGTACCCATGGCAGTAAAGAAATTTTCTAATGAATTAAGAATCTCATCGTTACTTTCAAAATAGGAGTTAGCCCAGGTGCGTGGCTCACCCCTCAAATAGGAAATAACAGTTAATACTCTAGCTCTATCATTTGGATAGGTATGGGGTTTCAAAGAAAACATGAGCAAACAGGCATTCTTAAAATCCCTATATTGAGAGCGATCACCATTAAATTTCTCTGGAGTACTAACCTGGGGCTCCAGTAAGGGGACCCTTTTATCCACAACATCCCGGATGTAAGTTTTCATAGTATCATTCTCTACTTTGAGGGTATTCAAGGCCTCCGTAAGCAGATCAACCCTCTGAGTGAGGTTCTGAATATGTGTATTCATCCCAGCTGGGTCCATGTTAGTAGGCTTAGTATTATGTCAAGAGTATGTCAAGGGAACTGAAATCTAAAGAACTTGAATAAAAATGTAACATCAGGTGCTTTAGAACCACAACTGCTAGGATATGACACTATTAAATAGGGTGTATTGTATTAGTGAATAGTATGGGATACACTTGGTGATCCTGCGCAACAATGTATTACTCAGTAATCACACAATACAATTTAATATACAGGTGCAGTTTCCCACATATCCCCTATGGCTGCCACATGTGTCAGGGTTGACACTGTGGAAGGAAAAAATAAAGCAGCAGGGGTAGTTGAAAACAATCCTGATATAAGAGTTGTATGCAGTTTAAAGTTTATAATATTCAGACTCTTGCAAGAGAAAACAAAATATGGCTGCCACACACTGAGAAAAACTTATGGAAGTGAGAGGATCAGAACAAATACAAATAATATTGGCACTCATATAAGTTTAGATTTCTTTTTAGGAGAGTAAGGCAAAGATACAATGTTCTGCGGTAGCTCAGAGGATCAAACTAGAGCAGTGCTTACCAAGCAGGAGCGCGAAGCAAAACTCGCCACAAGCTGAGGAAGTGAGCAGAGAATAGGAGCTGCTGCTAACAGCGGTAATGTGAAGCTGGCGGATGACGTCACCGCGTTCCCGTAGAACACTGCTGTGAGCTGACAGGCAAGGAGAGCGGTAGCTGGAACCGGAGTGCGGCAGAGAGATAAAGCAGAGTCCTCTCAACTTTAAATATAGAACACAGGAAAAACGATAAGTTGCCTTAAAATAATACAAGACAACAGAGATAGGAGTTTCAATGTTAAGTTTCTCAGGAGTTCAGAGGTTTGTGAACAGCGTTCACAGGATGGCATAGGTTCACAGAGGATCTAGGAAAGATTACTGCAATACTAAGCAATGAGATATCATGAGGAGGAGCCTTAAATAGGGAAAGGAGTGAGACTGCACTGGGTCTTAAAGGTATATTGGTTATGTGATACCTGACAGGGGCAAAGCAGATGGATATTAAATGTGTATACTCTGGTTCCCACGGAATTAGGGGAAGAATTGAATCATAAACATTTCTTATGGAAGTGTGGTATGGAGTGAACAAAAAAAAAAGCTGTGATCAATATGTCATCAATAAAGATTTGTAGGTATTTCTATGGTATAAGGGCAATTTTTATTGATAAGTAATAATAATAAAAAGAGCGTACAATATAAATATTGGTCAACTATTTTGTGATACCTAGTGGGGTTATTGTGTGTTATCATTGGGTTAATTTATATCCCCATCTCTCTTTAACTAGGTAAAAAAGCAACAATGCGTCTAAAATACAAAGCACAAAGTGTTAGTAACAAAACTCTCACGTCATGCACTGCTATATTTCCCTTTGCTTGTCTCTCCTTCACATAGAGAAATTATTTAGATCATCAGGCCCAAAGTAACAATTTGAACAGAACCATATGGAGATGAGTATAGGACAAGCCAACACAAGTGTAGGATATTTCACAAGTCAGGAGTGAACAATTCACCAATAAACAATCACAAGTGCTTCAAAATGCCCAAAATTGATGGAAAAGCTGAGATGTTTCCCCATAATTGTTTCCATTGCACAAAGTGTAACCCCTGTGTTTGGCACTGTTATCAGTCTTTATAAATGGTGTTGAGTATATGAGGCAGCACTTTTCTGGTGGATTTTCTTTCTTCCAATTTTGGAGCACTCATTACTGTGTAGTTGATATATTTCAGAACTGTGTTTATTTGTGAACAGTGCAGTCCTGACTCACTGAAGTATCTTGCCCTTGTGCCAGCTTGTTGTATTATACTCACCAGCAGATGGTTCTGTTCATTTTGTTACTTTGTGTTTTTTTTAGTTGATATATTAACAAATTAATTTTGGAGGGTGGTTGGTAATCAGGAAGATTAATTAAATTAAAGATGTATTTGACAATGAGTGTGATGCTGCGACAATGAGTGTGATGTTGCCATTCTTTAAGGTAGCTGTTTCCTAAAGGATGACAAAATACAGTAGAACTGTATAATTAACAAGTGCATAATAAAAAGACAATGCAATAACGTTTACTCTGAATTTTTCAAAAGCAGTCATTTGTTTTTTTATGGTAAATGTATTTTTTCTCCCATTTGCCAGCCACCTGTAACATGTAACAGACATCAGGCAATTACAGACTAGTATACGAAACAAGTCAAGCATCCTTGATAAAGCTGATACAGTCGGTGAAACGTACGTTGGATATTCAATACTTATTGGACAACACTAACAAAAGGTTTTTACTTAGCATCCGCTACTAAATTACTCTATTAGCTTGCTTGTTTGTTGGCTTGCTTCTGAGTACAGGCAGTGTATTTGTGCTATGTTATTTACCTTGTAATAAGTCTGTAATAAAGTGCATTTGTTTTTAATAAAATGTCTACAAATTGGAGTTCCTTAATCCATGGAAGCCGTGGGGCTTTATGCCTAATTGCCTCTAAACTAAGAGCTTAGCCATAGCTAAGTACCCATCTACTTGAAATGCTTTAATGTTCTTTTTACAGACTTCACTATTAATTACTTTCTTCAGTCGAGGGTTACCCTTCCTGGGAATAACAATCCAGTATGACTTTAGTACATATATTGATATTTGCAATAAACTTATTTTGTTTCATATTTATTTCTATTATTTTAAAGTGTGCACAATTTGAAGTGTTGTATCAGATATTTTGTATTTATTTCACAGACTTATATGTAAACCCTGTGAGCTTGTGCACATGCTCAGTTGGAGGTGGGACCTCAAAAAGTGCTAGATTAGTAGTAGTGCACTAACAGTTGCACACAAGCGTAAACGTTTATCATGGCTCTTTGCGTGCATAGGAAGCAGCGGGGGTAATATGTGTTGAAAGTAAATGTATTCAGTCAAGCGCAATTGAATTTAACGTGTCAGGATAGGGAGACTTCAGAGCTCTGGTTAACTGTTACACAAGACAAAAAAGTTGCACAAAACACATCAAAAATACATTTAAAAGTACAGTTACACTCATAATAACACTGCTAAAAACATTTTTTTTAAACATTGTATAATAAAGCTATAAGGGCTCAAAGATATAAGGTCTCAGGTTTTATAAAAAAGGCATTTTAAGGGCTTTAATCTAGAGATACATACATATACATATATATATATATATATATATATATATATATATATATATATATATATAATATATATATATATATTAATATATATATATATGTATACACACAGTATATATATATATATATATATACAGTGTATGTATATATATATATATATATATATATATATATATATATATATATATATATGTATGTGTGTGTGTGTGTGTGCACATGTTTTTACATGTATTTACAGACATATAGCCACATATAACACATAAATACATATGTGAACATATAAAGACATATATATATATATATATATATATATATATATATATATATATATATATATATATATATATATATATATATATATATATGTGCATTGGAACCCTTTGCAGTCAAATAGCTGAAACCATGTTAAAACATATTTATGCAATATTCATTTTTGTTAAAATATGTTATAAAGACAAGACAATATCTATATTTAAAACAAATAATACATGATCACAAAAGAACTCCACTCTAAGATGTTTACAAACACCCAGTCCTCAGTTGTGTATGTGGATATCTCCCCTTCACAAGCCCAATCACATTAAAACCTATGAACCAGCTCTTAGATAAATGCACTGCTAGTATTAGCAGGGATATATCACAAATCCATAGCATAGACCTTATATGTCTTTTAGATCCTTATGTGTGAAATAACAGCAAGCAGGATTCAGTAGCGGTATCTGTTTGAAAAAATGCAATTTTTCCAGCATAGTTAGTCTAAGCAGGAATCAAACCCTCCTTTCTGGACCGCGTGGGTAGTCAGTCACTTGAATCCTGTAGGAGTGAACAAACGCTCTGTATAGTTCCAGTTACTGGTGATAAAGAATCCAAGCTATCCTCCTCATTAGTTCCACAACCTCTTCACAATCTCATCCTAGTCTCTGTGAAAGTGGTTAGGGGCCCCTCTGCTCTAAGTGTTACAGTCTTGAACTTCACATGGGGGCCTATAAGCAGGGATAGGCAAAGTGTCCATACACGGACACTGGTGTCCGTGACTAGCCCTTGCAGTGTCCGCCACAGCCTTAGTATATCTTTTCTTTCTGATTAAATAATAGGAATAAAATAAATATGTAGTGTGAATAAAGTCAGTGGCTTGTCAAAAGACTGCTAGCGATATTGGCTGATAAGTTATGGGATAAATAAAGCCTGAGTGAAATACTGGATGTGTATCTGCATCTGTAAAATAACACCCAGCTCTATACAAAGACACTGTAGTGACACTGGCACATGCGTATAGCAAGACAAGGGCTGGTTATAGGGTCAGTGGTATCTACATCAGTATAATAACACCCAGCACTATATAATAACACCCAGCTCTATATAATGACACAGTAGTGACACTGGCTCATGGGTATAGCCAGAGGAGGGCTGGTTATAGGATCAGAGGTATCTGCATCAGTATAATAACAACCAGCACTATATAATGACACAGTAGTGACACTGGCACATGGGTATAGCCAGAGAAGGGCTGGTTATAGGATCAGTGGTATCTGCATCAGTATAATAACACACAGCACTATATAATGACACAGTAGTGACACTGGAACATGGGTATAGCCAGAGGAGGGCTGGTTATAGAATCAGTGGTATCTGCATCAGTATAATAACACCCAGCACTATATAATGACACAGTAGTTACACAGGCACATTGGTATAGCCAGAGGAGGGCTGGTTATAGAATCAGTGGTATCTGCATCAGTATAATAACACCCAGCACTATATAATGACACAGTAGTTACACAGGCACATTGGTATAGCCAGAGGAGGGCTGGTTATAGAATCAGTGGTATCTGCATCAGTATAATAACACACAGCACTATATAATGACACAGTAGTGACACTGGCTCATGGGTATAGCCAGGGGAGGGCTGGTTATAGGATCAGTGGTATCTGCATCAGTATAATAACACCAAGAACTATAAAATAATGTTTTTAATTTCAAATGTACCTTGCTGTCCTTCACTAAGGCCTGTACTTTGGAAAATGTCTGCCACAGCCTTTGTCTGTGCCTATTCTTGCTATGGATTACTTTGAATATTTGGTTCCTCTCAATTCTTCAATGAACCGCTGATGGGGGTTAATAGCCCTCAAATAAACATCTATAGATATATATTTTAACAAACAAATAGTAGATATACATATAAATATGTATTTAGGAAATAAATATAGCATATTCTGCTATGTGAAGAAAATTGGAATGTGAAGTATCAATATTTCATGTCGGGTTAGCGCATTTGAGAAAATGCGATCGGGATTGCACGCGAATAGGGTATCTTTTTCCTACTTTTTGCACTCCATTGAAGACTAAGGGGGTATGCATTAACGTTTGACTTTCTTTGTGCATCAGGTTAGCGCGCACACAAAAACTTTTCACTTTCAACTTGTATTATGCACAACCTGACGCGTAAAAAGCTGGTCTAGCAGAGTTAACACTCGAGCGGGAGCTCGAACTTCCGCTACACTCAAAATGTAGCCCAAAGTGTGAATATAATAAGATTGACTAAAATTTGATAATTTAAGTAAATTGGAAATATTCTTAAAATTGTTTGCTCTTTCTGAATCTTGAAAGTTTAATGTTGACTTGAGTGTCCTGATATCTACCTTCTTTCTTTTCAAATAATATTTTTGTGGCTGCCAGCAATATTTTGTCATAGCTATTTAACATTTTGGTAATAATTAAGCACTACTGATATATTTTTATATTTTTGTAATTATAATGTACATTAGATTCAAATGCAGATTTATAGTAACTTCCTTTTTTTTTGTATACTTCTTGTTTCATGTATTTGTAAGTAAAGGAAAGTTTCTTTATATAGAAACATGAATAGACAGGATGCAATTTTGTGCAGACTTCATTTCACTATGGAACAATATCACTTCCCTTTTAATAAGAGAATAGAATATTTTTCTGAAAGATTATGCTAAATTTGTGGGAATACCCAATGACCACAATTCTGATAATGTCCGCATAATCTTTTTAAGCTTACCTGTATTTTCTTCCAAGCTCTTTCCCTCGCTATCTTTTTTTAATTAATTAGAATAAATGTAGTAAATTTGTGGTCCTAGTATCCCATACAAGGTGAGCTGTATAAAAATAAAAATCCTATTACACCATGGAAAAAGTTTTACAGACAAGTTACAAAAGTCAAAATTATGTACAAGCCTCAATATAAAATACATCTAGTAACATTTATTCCTTTGTTTTATACATTAATTAATACACTGGAAACTAATTGGCTGTAATCAGTGGTACCCGATATTCAATATGAGCACTAATTAGTGATCCATAAAATGGCATAAACCCTTACTTTTTTTCTGCTGCTTATACATCTTCCATTACAACCAATCATTCTGCTGGCCTTACCTGCTATGCTGCCATATTTAAAATCACCCCCAAGTACCTTTCCTGTTATTGTCAGCAAAGTGTTATTAACTCTATAATTAATGGGACATCGTACACTAGATTTTTCTTTGCATAAATGTTGTGTAGCTGATCCATTTATATAGCCCATCTGGGAGTAGTTATGTAAAAATGTATAGTTTTGCTTATATACTGGATTTTTATATCAGTATCTGTGCATATTTTTCTTTATAGTAGTGTCTATTACACTTTATTTTGCATTTATATATGTTGAATTTTAGAGGATTTGACTATCCTCCCGGACTTTTTTTAATTTTATTTCTTTATTTTAATATCACTACTCATTTGATCTACTTTTCCTGGAACATCAACTATTTCACATGGAGTGCCCTACTGATGAATAGAGATGTGCAGCCATGAAAATTTAGTTTCAGACAAAACAACATTTGTTTAATTTAAAATGAAACAATTACAAATTTTCCGTTAAACATTTAAATTTGTTTTCATTAAAACAAATATATATGTTTCATAACTAAAGGTGAAAAGTTTACCTGTAGCTACAATACTTACTTTATGGCAAGATTACAAGTCACATGTTCTCATTTTTCCGCACGCGATATGGTCTTATCGCAATCAATTTTCATTGCACAAGTAATACAAGTCTTGAAAAATCAAAAATGCAGACTCCCATTCGCCCTTTACGCAACAATCTTTTCCGCGCGCAAAGAGCTGTAGTTAATGGTTTTGCACAAAATAAAACTGAAATGCATCCATGTGGATTTTAATTTAGGCTGGAATATCCCTTTAAAAATACATACTCTAATGAATTAGAACTTTAAAACTAATTAATTATTATGGCCCTTTAATTTAACTGAAAGCAATAGAGCAATACGAAGAAAGATTGGAGTCTATTCCAGTATTTCTTATCAATGATATAAATATATATTTACCACTGATTGTATGTTGAGCCTAGATTATGAAACTTTAGTTTTAGATAATTTTATATGCCTCTGGTTTTATTGGGAGTTATGTTATACTTAGTAATCACCGAGGTCCACTTGATTGGCTCTATTTTTGCAGTAACACAAATGTATAAAATAATCCAAATGTGTACGAATTGACCTTAACAATTAATGGCAAAGAATGAAATCCAAGCAACAACAAAATCGATGCATAAGTGTATCACCTATATTTTATCCACTTCAATTTATACACAGTACAGCACTTAAATAATTCAGTGCTAATCACCTTGTTCTCACACTAGTTTTATTTGTATGTTTGCCAATTTTAATCATAACTTATAAAGTTTTGTTTTTATTGTAATGCACTCCCATACCTAAAGGGATTCAATTTTGTCACATCTGATACTCTTTGTTTCTTAAATAGAAACATGTTGCTTTCATTTTTACAGTGGTATTGATGGTGATCAGTGCTATTATCTGCACACTTTCCTAGTTGACCATGCCACTATTTTTCTACAAAAAACATGGGTCCGTTTGAATTCCTAGTCACAAAGACTCTAGTTTATTTTAAGTCCCGTTTATTAAGGTGAGTGTACTGAAATGGGCAATCTCAATAATATGAGTGTGAATTAAAAACAAACATTTACCGAACACGATTGCTACACGCACTAGATGTTGCAGTTGTGATTTCTGTTTTCTCATTTTTTTTGCAGATCCCACTAGCTTTACAGTATATAACATATTCAAAACATATAGGGGCCTAGTTATCAAGCCGTCAACCTCAAATACGCTGGAATTCCGCAGCGTATTTGTGGCGAGGCTGATTCGCCTTAGTTATCAAAGGCTTCAGACCGGCAAAAGTAGAATTTTGTGACGTAAACTTCGATCCGCCGGACTCCGTCCGACACAGATCGATTCTTACGTCACTCCAGATGTTCCGCACACAAGTGCGGCACAATCTCACTACTTTTGCTAGTTATCAAAAAACTAGCAGGTACGCTCGGCACTTTTACGGCCCAGCGTACCTGGTTTTCAAACCGCCAGCCTGGAGGTGGCGGATCCCATAGGAATCAATGGGAGTCTGACCATAGCGAAAGTACAAGTTCGCTGCTGACAGACATCCCATTGATTTCTATGGGAGCTGTCTACACCTAACACCCTAACATGTACCCCGAGTCTAAACACCACTAATCTGTCCCCCCCTACACCGCCGCAACTAAATAAATATATTACCCCCTAAACCGCCGCTCCCGGAGCCCACCGCCACTATAATAAATATGTTAACCCCTAAACCGCCGCTCCCGGAGCCCACCGCCACCTACATTATACCTATTAACCCCTATCCTACCCCCCCTATACCGCCGCCCTCTGTAATAAAGTTATTAACCCCTATCCTGCCGATCCCGCACCTCGCCGCAAATAAATAAATAAATAGTTTAACCCGTAAACCGCCGCTCCCTGAACCCGATGCAACCTATATTAAATTTATTAACCCCTATCCTGTCCCCCCTACACCGTCGCCACCTATAATAAATTTATTAACCCCTATCCTGCCCCCCACTACACCGCCGCCACTGTAATAAATTTATTAACCCCTAAACCTAAGTCTAACACTAACCCTAACACCCCCCTAACTTAAATATTAATTAAATAAATCTAAATCATATTTATATTATTAACTATGTTAATCCTATTTAAAACTAAATACTTACCTATAAAATAAACCCTAATATAGCTACAATATAAATAATAATTATATTGTAGCTATCTTAGGATTTATTTTTATTTTACAGGTACCTTTCAATTTATTTTAACTAGGTACAATAGCCGACGAATGAAGGCTCCTTTAAGGGACGTCATCCAAGGGACGTCATCCAATCGGAACAGCCAATAGAATGCGAGCTCAATCTGATTGGCTGATTGGATCTGCCAATCCGATTGAACTTGAATCTGATTGGCTGATTCCATCAGCCAATCAGATTTTTCCTACCTTAATTCCGATTGGCTGATAGAATCCTATCAGCCAATCGGAATTGAAGGGACCCCATCTTGGATGACGTCCCTTAAAGGAGCCTTCATTCGTCGGGAAAGGAGGATGTTCCGCGTCGGCGGGATGAAGATTCAAGACCCGGCTTCGACGATGACCTCGCCCGGATAGAAGACTTCTTCAGAGCCTCTTGGAAGATGACCTCGCCCGGATGGAAGATTTCTTCAGCGCCGCTTGGAGGATCACTTCATCGGATGGAAGATTCCTTCAGCGCCCCTTTGGAGGATAACTTCTGCCGGTCCGGATGTCCTCTTCAGTTCCATCGGTGGCTCGGCTGAGTGAAGACAACTAAAGGTAGGATGATCTTCAGGGGATTAGTGTTAGGTTATTTTAAGGGGGGTTTGGGTTAGATTAGGGGTATGTGGGTGGTGGGTTTTAATGTTGGGGGGGTTGTATTTTTCTTTTACAGGCAAAAGAGCTGAACTTTGGGGCATGCCCCCACAAAAGGCCCTTTTAAGGGCTGGTAAGGTAAAAGAGCTTTGAACTTTTTTAATGTAGAATAGGGTAGGGCATTTTTTTATTTTGGGGGGTTTGTTATTTTATTAGGGGGCTTAGATTAGGTGTAAGTAGCTTAAAATTGTTGTAATATGTTTTTAAATGTTTGTAACTTTTTTTTTTTTTTGTAACTTAGCTTTTTTTATTTTTTGTACTTTAGTTAGTTTATGTAATTGTATTTAATTGTAGTTATTTGTAGGTAGTTTAATTAATTAATTTAATGATAGTGTAGTGTTAGGTTTAATTGTAACTTAGGTTAGGATTTATTTTACAGGTAATATTGTATTTCTTTTAGCTAGGTAGTTATTAAATAGTCAATAACTATTTAATAACTATTCTAACTAGCTAAAATAAATTGAAAGGTACCTGTAAAATAAAAATAAATCCTAAGATAGCTACAATATAATTATTATTTATATTGTAGCTATATTAGGGTTTATTTTATAGGTAAGTATTTAGTTTTAAATAGGATTAACTTAGTTAATAATATAAATATGATTTAGATTTATTTAATTAATATTTAAGTTAGGGGGGGGTGTTAGGGTTAGTGTTAGACTTAGGTTTAGGGGTTAATAAATTTATTACAGTGGCGGCGGTGTAGTGGGGGGCAGGATAGGGGTTAATAAATTTATTATAGGTGGCGACGGTGTAGGGGGGGCAGGATAGGGGTTAATAAATTTAATATAGGTTGCGGCGGGTTCAGGGAGCGGCGGTTTAGGGGTTAAACTATTTATTTATTTGCGGCGAGGTGCGGGATCGGCAGGATAGGGGTTAATAACTTTATTACAGAGGGCGGCGGTATAGGGGGGCAGGATAGGGGTTACTAGGTATAATGTAGGTG
The DNA here is from genome assembly GCF_027579735.1 of Bombina bombina. Taxonomy (NCBI): domain Eukaryota; kingdom Metazoa; phylum Chordata; class Amphibia; order Anura; family Bombinatoridae; genus Bombina; species Bombina bombina. Next base: position 690,413,365 of record NC_069504.1, on the reverse strand, counting down.
GCAGCGGTGTCCGGGAGCGGCGGTTTAGGGGTTAATACATTTATAAGACTTGCGGCGGGGTCTGGGAGCGGCGGTTTAGGGGTTAATACATTTTTAATAGTTGCGGCGGGGTCTAGGAGCAGCGGTTTAGGGGTTAGTAACTTTATTTAGTTGCGGGGGGCTCCGGGGGCGCCGGTATAGGGGGTAGAACAGTGTAGTTTAGTGTGAGTGCTTAGTGACAGGCTAGCAAGAAAGCTGTCAAACAGCCGAAGAGCAGCGAGATCGGATGTGTGATAACTCTCACAGTCCGCTGCTCATCGCCCCGCGGCTTTTTGACAGCTTTTTTTGATAACTTAGGCGTATTTTTTCAGGTCCGCGGCGGCGAAGGTAGGCGAGCTTAGGCGGGCGTATTGGGCCGGCGAAGTCAGAAAAGCTTGATAACTACCCCCCATACATATTAAATTTGTGTCCTGCCCACTGTAGATGGACTATACAATTGCGATGAATTGAGCTTTAATGAATCTCGACCATGTATACAAATACACATCTAGAATGTTGTCTGTGTCTTGAACATGTGCAACACAATAGAATTATTTCACATTGTCTTGGATTACTTGCTACTTGCAAATATGTCAAAAATGCTAGTTGGGGACTTTATCAAGTGCTTTTAGGTTTAAAATTGATAAGTGAAAAGTGGTCTTCAAACCCATTGAAATGTATTAATAAAATAGATTGTCTCCATGTTAAAAACTGTTTGTTTTTTTGGGGGGGGGGATTTGGGGGGGGGGGTCAGCAAGTAAAAAACATGTCAAAGAAGCAATAAAATAAAATGTGATTATGATCTTGTTGAAACAAAAAATGTCCTTTTGTCTAAAACAAATCAGACAATAGGTTATAATTTACACCCAAGTCAGCAAAGTTTTCATGCTGTTTACTTTTGTTATACATCACCCATGTCATGTACAAAAGTCATTGCTAGAAATTTGAGAATTTGCAGTAATACTTTTTACACTACTCTGGCAACCAATAGTATTTAGCTTCACTTTCCAGCACTTAAAAAAACAATTTTGAAAGTTTATTCACAGTTTATTAAATGTCATAAGAAAATCACTACTAATTAACTGAGCTAAACTTAGGATAACAACAGGCAAAAAAGGTTATTTTTACCTAATAAATATCTAGATTTTTAACATTTTAAAAATCATTTTTGTGTTATGGTATTGTTTTGATCCATTAAATATTTAAATGTGTTTGTGTTCCTTAAATGCCATTATAAGCGCTGTGCAAAGGCTATTAAAGCAAGAGGACATGTGTTTTTAAGAGAAAAAAAATAGCTAAGTGTATAAAAACTAACTTATTCCATGTAGGTAATGATGATTGACCAATAGCAGATTTTTTTGCTAAGGCTGTATAACATGAAAATGATTACACCAAACATTTTTTTAATCATTCATCAATATATCAGTAGTAATCTTTCAGCTCTTTCACTGGAAAGAAGAAATTAGGAAATAGTTACAGGCATGTTAAAACGTATATCAGGATTGCTCATCAGTTGTTTAGGAAAGTATAGATAAATATTCATTTGGCTGTACATTCTTTGACAAGCGACAATTCAGGTCATATAATGAGTGACATTTCCTTTTGCTCTTAGTTGTGGTTTTCAAGTTCGGAAAGTATTGAAGGAAATCTGAACAGACAGGATGTAGTTATGAACAGCCCTGGTTCCACTACAAAGTGATGATTACTCCTTTAATGAGATTTGTATTATTAGTAAAAAAAAAGTTATGTGTGAAGATTACTAAGCTGTTTTTGACACCAGACAATATAATTTACCCCCAATTCAGCAAAGTTTTCATGCTGTTTACTTTTGTTATACCTAAAAAGAAAAACATAAAGCGATTCACTCTGTGTAAGTTATACAACAAGAAAACTTTAAGTATAAAAAATAAAAAAAATGCTTGTGCAATGCCGCCCCCTGCACATTCCTTGCCAACCGCTAGCAGGGGTGCCAATCAATCAATCGATTGTATCCAATAGGGCTGATTGCTGTCCGCCGCCTCAGAGGTGGCGGACGCATTAAGGTTCAGCGGTCTTAAAGGGACACTGAATCCAAAAATTTTCTTTTGTGATTCACATAGAGCATGAAATTTTAAGCAACTTTCTAATTGACTCATATTATCAAATTGTCTTCATTCTCTTGGTATCTTTATTTGAAATGCAAGAATGTAAGTTTAGATTCCGGCCCATTTTTGGTGAACAAACTGTGTTGTTCTTGCTGATTGTTGGATAAATTCACCCACCAATAAACAAGTGCTTTTCATGATTCTGAACCAAAAAAATAGCTTAGATGCCTTCTTTTTCAAATAAAGAAAGCAAGAGAGCAAAGAAAAATTGATAATAGGTATAAATTAGAAAGTTGCTTAAAATTGCCTGCTCTATCTGAATCACAAAAGAAAAAATTTGGGTTCAGTGTCCCTTTAAGACCGCTGCTTCTAAACTCCTGTTTCCTGCGAGCCTGAAGGCTTGCGCGGAAACAGGTGAATACGGCCCCATTCGGGCCGTGATAAATCGGCCCCTAGATGTTGAATTATTAGGCAGACAACGTGACCAATACTCGATCAGTCCCCACTGATGTTTTAAATGTATTTAAAAGTGATACAATAAAGCAAATAAAAAAAATGTGATCAAACAAGCACAGTGCATAGATAGAAATGCAAAAAATATACTTAATTATAATTCATCACAAATGAACATAGATGTAGAAAGTCCACTTTATTTTCTTGAATTCTTCTGTTATAGTAATGTCTTAGGGTGGTTTCCTCAAAAAGATAGAAACATAGACATAGTGCAAAACAGTTTACATATAAAATGATATCCCAATCCAAATGAACGGTACTCACATGGAGGAATTTCTACATCTATTTTCATTTGTGATGAATTATAATTAAGTATATTTTTTGCATTTCTATCTATGCACTGTGCTTGTTTGATCACATTTTTTTATTTGCTTTATTGTATCACTTACATAGAGTGTATCACTTTTAAATACATTTAAAACATCAGTGGGAACTGATAGAGTAGTGGTCAAGTTGCCTGCCTAAGAATTGAACATCTAAAAGCATCAGTGGGGACTGATCGAGTATTGGTCACGTTGTCTGCCTAATAATTTAACTTCTAGAGTTCAATTCCCCTAAGAGCAAATTATATTCTGTGCATTGTGTTTGTTTGATAACATTTTTTATTTTTTTACTTTTGTTATATATCACCAATGTCATACATAAAAGTCATTGCTAGAAATGTAAGAATTTGCAGTAATACTTTTTAACACTACACTGGCAACCAATAGTATTTAGCTTTACTTCCCAGCACTTAGGGAATTTTTTTATTGAACATTTATTCACAGTCCTAAGAAAATCACTACTATTTAACTGAGCTAAACTTGGGAGACAAACAGACAAAAAAAAAGGTTATTTTTACCTAAAAATACCTATATTTTCAACATTCTAAAAATGATTTTTGGGTTATGTCCTCCTGTAGCCCCCCACCCCTTACTATTTGACTTCCCTTAGCGCCTTGAGACCCTCGCAGGTGATTAGTTTGCGCTTTACAAGTACCCAATAGATAGATAATGTTGTTCTTTGATCCATTAAATATTTAAACGTGTTTGTATTCCTGAAATGCCCTTATAAGTGCTGTGCAAAGGCTATTAAAGCATAGAGGAAATATTTTTTAAGAGAAAAAACAATAGCTAAGTATATAAAAACTACCTATTCCTGGAAAGAAGAATTTTGTAAACAGTTACAGCTTACAGGCGTGTTAAAACGTATATCAGGATTGCTCATCAATTGTTTAGGAAAGTAAAGAGAAATATTCATCCGGCTGTACACATTTTTACAAGCGACAATTCAGGTCATGTAATGAGTAACATTTCCTTTTTCTCTTGGAATTGTTGTGGTTTTCAAGTTTGGAAAGTATTAAAAGAAATCTGAACAGACAGGATGTAGTTATGAACAGCCCTGGTTCCACTACAATAGGATGATTACTCATTTTTTAAATTTTTATGCCAGAAGATTACTTAGCAGCTATTTTTGATATTATATATGGAGTGGAATACTGACTAAAAAAAATAACTCACACACGGGGAAAGAAAAGTGCAATGAAAACGCAGCCAGTCCTGCACCTAAGAAGAAGTGAATTTAAGAATAATAATATTGTGGGACCGGGAAAATGCTCATTATGTGATTGAAGGAATCCAATGTATACGCTAAAAAAATGATGTCAAACTTTTTAAAATTAGGGTTCATTTTTACATTTTATTTCTCTTACAGTAAAACAAATTTCTACACATTACTTTAAACCAATATATGTATACTCAGGAGTGAACTGAGACCAACCAGGGCCCCCAGGCAAAAAATAGGGAAGGACCCATCCCACTTCCTAAGTTAAAAAATTTCACTTGTGCACTAACCCAACGTGCACATAAATCAGAATTAAGAATTTAAAAAAAAGCAGGGTTAACATAGCGCTAAAACCTAACTCTCAAGCCACTCTTCAAATGCCTACCTTCTTCCTAGGTATGTAAAATATCTAATCACAAACACACAGAAAAGAGCGTGCTGTACAGCAGAGAGTATTCAAAATTTAATGTAATTAAAAACTAGAATCGATTTATAAACCATAAAATGGCTAAAATATCACAAAATCACCTAAAACATATAAATTAATAAACGGATATAGATCAAATTAGGGGTTAACACAGATAGACTAGTCTCCCCAATAGTTAATATAGAAAATACTCCCACCGGTAGCTGATTGCTTAAGAAACTGCCTAGAACCAAAGAGACTAATTACAATCTTAGGATATCAATGATGTTTTCGATCACAATTTTGAAAGTTCCTTAACAGTGATCCCAAACACAGTCTGTTGTATACATAGTATATTCAAAGGAGTTACACAGGGACCTATCTATCAAGCTCCGAAAGGAGCTTGACGGCCCGTGTTTCTGGCGAGTCTTCTGACTCGCCAGAAACAGCAGTTATGAAGCAGCGGTTATAAAGACCGCTGCTCCATAGCCTGTCCACCTGCTCTGAGCAGGCAGACAGACATCGCCGCAATTCAACCCGATCGAGTACGATTGGGTTGATTGACACTTTCCTGCTGGCGGCCGATTGGCCGAGAGTCAGCAGGGGGCGGCGTTGCACCAGCAGCTCTTGTGAGCTGCTGGTGCAATGTTAAATGCGGAGAGCGTATTGCTCTCCGCATTTAGCAAGGTCTTGCGGACCTGATTCGCACTGTTGGATCAGGTCCGCAAGACCTTTGATAAATATTGGCTACAGTCTCAAATAGATTGTATCCAGTGCACCTGCACTAACTCATAGGATCTTCTTACCTCTTAAGACACAGACCTGGTGATAGTCACACACAATGTGTGATTTCTTTTTGTCAAACTTGCGCAAGTTCTTGGTAACCAGGATTCCTGATGAGCGGCTGCCTTCAGGGTGGCCTCTAATACCCCTTCTCTTTGGTACGTTTAGTATTCTGGGTCTCGACCTCCTCCCTGAGATGACAGGCTTGTATTTCTGATATGCCGGTCCAAAGTGTTTCCTTTTAGAATCAGACTAGCTGACACCAACTTCTATGCATTTCATCCATATGTGGGCTTTGCCAAAGCCCACAAGGTGTAAAACGCGTAGAAGGCAGTGTCAGCTAGTCTGATACTAACAGGAAGCACTTTGGAGAAATAACACCCACCTTGTGAGAGGGGGATGGGCATATCAGAAATACAAGCCTGTAATCTCAGGGAGGAGGCACTAAATGTAGGGGTATATAAAGATACAGTAATAACAGATGCCTATAATAAAATAAGAAAAATATACAGGAGAAATCTTTTAGAATATAAAGGAAAAAAAAGATATTTTAGAAAGCAAGGAGAATGAATTGAAAGTTCCTTTTATTACAAACTTTAATGGTCAACATAAAAAGTAGAGAGTATTATTAAAAAGCATTGGCATATTGTCAAGGAAGATCCTATTATAGGGGACAAAATTATGATACACCCAACATTTATATATAAGAGATCAAAAAATCTTTAAAGTATTTTTGCCCAGAGTGAGTTCTAAAATAATGGATCTAAGGAGAACCAATTAGACCTTTTTGGAAAGGAAGTTAAGGGTTTCTTTCCCTGCTTTTGTTGTAGGTCATGTCACTACAGTAAAAAAGTCAAGGATTTCACCTCCAGTCAAACCAGAGAATCAAAATAAATTACACTATTAGGTGTACTGATAGAGGTGAAATTTATATGATTTAGTGTAGTTGTAAAAACAGTGCATAGGGGAGACCTCTAGGACCCTCTGTGAAAGAATAAGGGAACATATTTGCATTATAGAAAAAGGGAACACAGACCCCCATTTATATAAACAGTTTACTGAAGTTCATCATAATAAATTGAACAATTTTACATGTTGGGGGATTTGTAAGGTTAAACCTGAATGTAGGGTGGCAGATTTTAAAAAAAGAATATATACAAAATTAAAACTCTGTTTCTAGCAGGATTAAACTCCAAATTAGATGTAAAACCTTTTATGTATGATTAATTATAATTATAAACGTTCTACTGTTCAAATTTATATAGATATATAATTTTTTATAAGTATATATGGATAAATTTTGGATTAGGATTTTTATGTGTGTTTATGTGTATTATTAAATAAGTTTATCCAAGCTTTGGAATTATATCATTTCTATATGAACAATGAAAAGATGACTCAATGTGCAGACAACTAGTGAATACAAAAACTACCCACAAAATACCACCTTAAAGGGACACTGAATCCAAAATTTTTCTTTCATGATTCAGATAGAGCATGCAATTTTAAGCCACTTTCTAATGTATTCCTAGTATCAATTTTTCTTCGTTCTCTTGCTATCTTTATTTTTTTTTAAATGACATCTAAGTTTTTTTTTTATTCAGAACTCTGGACAGCACTTTTTTTATTGGTGGATGAGTTTATCCACCAATCAGCAAGAACAACCCAGGATGATCACCAAAAATAGGCCGGCATCTAAACTTACTTTCTTGCATTGAAGAATGAAGAAAATTTGATAACAGGAGTAAATTAGAAAGTTGCTTAAAATGTCATGCTCTATCTGAATCACGAAAGAAAAAAATTGGGTACAGTGTCCCTAGAGTTTCTCACTCTGGTGCTAATGACGGCTCAGAGCCGTCATGAGCACTCTCCCACCTTGAGGGAGATCTGTGGGTTCCTTACTGCTGCTACCTTGGCGATCATGCCTGTAGAGTGACAGGCATCGCCGGGGCTTCACGTGATGTGCGGTGACGTCACGCGCAACTACGTGATGACGTCACCGTGCAACTTTATTTATACTTAACAATGTTAAGTATAGGAGGAGGGGACATGCTGCTTAGAAGCCTGTATCTCAGGCATCTAAGCAGCTACAGACCCCCAAGACCCACTGTTGGAAAGGTAATCACAGTGTAAGTGTTGGGGATCTGTAAAAAAAAAAAAAAGTTAAAAAAAAATAAAAAATAAAAAAAATTCAAAAATAAAAAAATCAAAGGGTTAAGAAGATATTACCTCATTTTGGTGAAGAACCAATTAGAAAGAAGTTTAGTGTTTAAAAAGACTGAATGGATTTCAGCTTCTTTGTGTCTTCAGAAAGCCCCCTTTAGGCTGATTTGTAGAAGTCTGATTACAGCCAATTTTTATCACACATACTGTACAAGGTGTCTGGATTTGTATACCTGTCACTGTATATGGCAATCTGATAAAGCCAGGGAGTCAGAGTGGTCACAGAACTACCATTTACCCTTAATACTGATAGATTTGCTTTAGTGACTTGGAGGGAACTGTCTTTACATCTACTACGTTTATATAAATAAAATATATATATATATATGTACCACTTTGGGAAATAATCCATTGCAAACTTCTTGCCCATGTATGGTTCATAATCTTATTACTCTGCACTCAACATCTAAATTGGGATCCACTAAGTCTAATATACTATCATCCTGCTAACAATGACATCTTCAAAGTTACCCGTGTAAACTTTACTGGGGAGGACAATCATGTGATCCGGTCACAAAGCTGACGTCACACACTGAGTCGGCCAGTTCGTTGCTCAGACACAGGAGAACCCTTGGAGATCTTTGGGAAAAAGTATGTCTAACTAGTACTCTTGCATCAGATAACAATCTGACTATTCACATACAAAGTAATTCAGGATTGTATGTTTTCTTTTCTTTTTTAAAAATGGACTGTTTGGTCTTTTAAGAGTGTACTGTACAGTTTGGATTCATGTTTTTTAAACAAACTGAGAGACTGAATTTTTGATCTATGATTTTTATAGGTGTACACCTTTTTTAGGCTAGTGGTTAGATTTTATTGTTAGAGGTTTTTTATCAATAAATATTTGTTTATTATTTGTCTTATATATACTGCATATAAAGTACTTCTGTTTTTTACTCCAGCTTTTGTATTGCCAGTATCTTTCTCTCATTTCTTTTCTCGTGCTGTATATGTTGGTACCCGTTTAGAGAGGGGGTATCTAGATACTAGGCAGGGAGTTAAGGGGAAGCGTCAGATTTCATCCTTCTGTTTGCACAACCTAGATTAACATGTAGTGCAGAAATCAGTCTGTGTTTACTATTACTTTAATAGCAAAGTTGGTTTACTTTGAATTCAGTTTAGGCTTAGGACTTAGTCAGGGTTTTTTTTCAATTAATTTTATTTGTTTTTGCAATCATAGTCAAATATTTTTCACTAGGAATATTTATCCTGCAGATTTATTACAGCTGGGCCAAACCTACTTGTTGTGTATACAATTTGGAGAGGGAAGCAGTGGCCCTAAGCCAAACCCTAGCACTAACCCTAAACCTAATCTTAAAAGTGAATTAAAAGTCTTGCTTTTGTGTAGAAGTGTACTTGTCCCACTCTCCCCAAAGAGGCCAAAATAAAATATAATATGCAAATGCTGCTAATTGAATAACTGGTTTAGCTGATTTGTAGCATTTTAAGAACCTAAGTTCCAGATTTTTTTAACTGTCTAGAGAACATGGGACAAAAGCACAATTCTTACACAAAAGCAAGAGATGTGTAATGTCTCTTTAAAGGGACATGAAACCCAACATTTTTCTTTCATGATTAAGATATATAATACAATTGTAAACAACGTTCTAATTTACTTCTATTATCTTATTTGTTTCATTCTCTTGGTATCATTTGTAGATTAAGCTTTCTTTGTCTCCCTATGTAGCGTTCTATATTTAAATAACGGATACCTACATTACAATATATTGCTAAGAAGAAAAAAAGCAACAAAGATATTGCTTGATTTCTCTCCATGTTGGAATTTTTGTAATCATCAGGTGCTAAGCATTAAGCATAAACCTAACACTTACAAAACCTACAGGCCTAGCCTAACCATAGTCTGGCTTACCCTGGACTTCTTACTCACACTTTTTTCAACTTATTAGACCCTGATGCCCAACTTATTTTTTTTTTCCTATTTTGCTGTTTGACGTTTTCTTTAAAATCAAAGTCAACTGTGAACTTTCCTATTTTTCTATTTTTGAATCAAAGGAAATGGAAGCATTTCAGCATAATTATAGGAAGCATTTTAGGGAAGGTTAAAAGATTTACAAGTGGAGCGCTAATTAACTCTTCTGCTTGAGCATTAATTGTGCTAGAAGTAGGTTTTTTGCGTGCGTCGGGTTTGGTTCGTATTATGAGTCGAAAGTAAACTGTTTTCATTTGCGCGCTAATCAGACCAGCAAAAAGCCGAACTTACAATATCGAGTGCGCATTCATGTATTCATCCATAGAAGTCAATGGAGAAAAACAAAAAGTGGAAAAAACAACCCACTCTCGCACAAACCCGATCGCATATTTTCATGTGCGCTAAACCAAATTCAAAATAGGAATATTTTACTTTTCAATACTCTTCACATAGCAGAATATGTTCTACTTATTCATAAATAAATATTTCTACATATATTTGATGTTTTTTTGGTACAATATATCTTATACCTATATATATAATTATATATAGGTATAGATATAGATATATAGAGATATAAATAGGAATATCTATTTCTAAATACTAAGAACATATTATGCTATGTGCAGAACATTTGAATGTGAAATATTTACAGTAAATACATAGTTAAAACCTCTATTAAATTTTCATCTACTTAATTGCAAAGGGCTCCAATGCATTTCTTTATATATATATATATATATATATATATATATATATATATATATATATATATATATATATATATATATATATATATATATATAGCTATAGTTATTTTCTTCTTTAATAAGTTAATATAGTTAATAGATTTTTTAATTTGGAGGATCAGAGTATTTAAACAGGAGTCCCATAGAAACCTTTAGGAGTGATTCACTAATTGCCTGAGGTAAAAAAAAAATTGTAAAGCAGCAGTAAATCAATTAATTTTAACCTTAACACGTCTATGATGTCCTTTATATGTATAGACAAAAAAAGGAGGCAGACTAAAATTCTTAGAAAATGATTAAGCTGCCCACGGTTAAATAAAATTTTGTAAGAATCAAAAAAGTTTATGTCTCATTTTATATAGCATGTGAAGAAAAAGCTTAAGGCAATGATGTCTAACCTAAGCTTTCCGGTCACACTTTCCCATTGCCATTTAGCTATCCCTCCCCTTTCGCATCATACAAACCTTTTCTATTTATATTTACATGTAGTTTTGTGATAATTTGCTAATAAAAATACTTGTTTGAGCTATATATATATATATATATATATATATATATATATATATATATATATATATATATAATTAGAATTTGAAAAATTACAAACCTTTTTTAAAACTTAAAACTAGTCATTTAAATTAAAAGGACAGTCTATAAGCGTTCATGGTTCAGATAGTGCATGCAATTTTAAACAACTTTCCAATTTACTTTTATAATCAATTTTGCTCTGTTCTCTTGTTATTCTTAGTTGAAGGCTAAACCTAGGTAGGCTCATATGCTAACTAGAGGGCGTTAGTTCATATGTATAGTGGGAAAAATACCAATGGCCCTGCCTCTGTGTAATTCTAGACTCATATACCTCATATAAATTCTTCAACAATAGAGGTTAAATAGTGTGGGTCGTCATGCAAACACACAAAGAGGGTTGAAGATCCCCCCCAAAAAATGAATACATTAATTAGCACTCAAGAGTCTATTGACTACGATTGGATAGAGATTAATAAATCAACTCATTGTATGGTAGTTGTTGTGGCATACATTAAAACATAACTAGAAATCCAATATAAAATCAATATGGGAAAAAACACATATTAAAAACACACAAAGGAGAAACTGATTTAATATCATAACTTGCTGAGTGTGTCAGAATATACTCTATATTAATGGTGATAGAACACACTCAGTGGGTATGGAATAATTATGGATTACCACAAGTAAAACTGAATGGGTTTTATAGAGACTGTGTATTTGTGTTAACTGGTGGATTATTGTCAAATATTTGCAAAATTGCAAGTAGACACTGATAACATTAATTAAACTTCCCCACAAACACTCCTTGTCTTATTTCATGTACTTGAGTTAAAGGGACATGAAACCCCAAATTTTTCTTTCATGATTCAGATAGAGAATACAATTTTAAACAAATTTCCAGTTTACTTCTATTATTTAATTTGCTTCCTTCTCTTGTTATCCTTTGCTGAAAGGTTTATCTAGGCAAGCTCAGGAGCAGCAGAGAACCTAGGTTCTAGCTGTTCATTGGTTGCTGCAGAAATATATAGATTGTGATTGGCTCACCCATGTGTTCAGTTAGAACCCATTAGTGCAATGCTGCTCCTTTAACAAATGATACCAAAAGAATGAAACAGATTAGATAATAGAAGTAAATTAGAAAGTTGTTTAAAAATGTATTCTCTATCTGAATCATGAAAGAAAAATTTTGGGTTTCATGTCCCTTTAAGTGAGCAAAAACACCAACTTATTAACCTGGGCGGTAATTCAATTTCAGTATATAAATAACAATTATATTCCCTGAAATTTTATCTTAAAGGGACACTGAACCCAAATTTATTCTTTTTGGGATTCAGATAAAGCATGCAATTTTAAGCAACTTTCGAATTTACTCCTATTATCAAATTGTCTTCATTCTCTTGGTATCTTTATTTGAAATGCAAGAATGTAAGTTTAAATGCCGGCCCATTTTTGGTGAACAACCTGGGTTGTTCTTGCTGATTGGTGAATAAATTCATCTACCAATAAACAAGTGCTTTCCATGGTTCTGAACCAAAAAAATATCTAAGATGCCTTCTTTATCAAATAAAGAAAGCAAGAGAATGAAGAAAAATTGATAATAGGAGTAAATTAGAACGTTGCTTAAAATTGCATGCTCTATCTGAATCATGAAAGAAAAAAAATGGGTTCAGTGTCCCTTTAATGTTAAGACAATATTTAAAGCTAGATAGTATCTAAAAACAAAAAAGTGAACACACAGGAATTGTCTGGCCAGACTAGTGCGCTCCGGCTTGCTTCCATTTGACCCTGTAGTTTTTTTTATTTATTTTTTTACTTTTTTAACTTTGAGTATCTTTAGAAGATAGCAACTGCATTGGTGTTTTAGATTATACAGTCTAGCAGAAGCCATTTAGACTTAGGTCTCACCACATTGATTGCTTTGGTATTTTCTTCATTGTGATAAAATTGGCGATTTGCATGATTTATTTAAAGCACAGAGAGATGTTTTAGTCTGCTCAAATTTTCTCATATTTTTAAATTATATGTGCAAGGTGTCAGTAGACACAACTATTAACTTTTCTGTTGAAGATAGAAGTTAAATAAATAAAATATTTATTTTTTCATACACCTTTTGTATTGAATTATTCACTTGATCACACACAAGGTCACCACACATTGTAAGCGCTGTTAATTTGTTTTTCTAGTAAAGCTAGATAGGACCATGTAACATTGGTAATTATGAATCATATATTGCAATAGTGTATCTGTTGTAACGATTGTTAAATGTATTTTCCCAGCTGTTTGAATTTATTAATCTATGTAACTATGTATCACTTACCATCTACTAGTCTTAACATTCAAATATGGATCGTATTCAACTGATACAAAATTCAAGGACTGTTGTTGATACGCCACCATTAAGCTAAAAAAGTGATGCCCAGAGTAATGCTCTGTATATCGCAAATTGTCCCCCATTTGATTATACTCATAGTGAGTCAAATACGTTAATATCAATTTTATCACTACACCATAAATAACAACAGATTACGGTATAGCTCAGCAAGAAAGTTTAAAGTAAATATTAGTTTATATCCAATGGCTAATTAGAACACAAGAGTTCCTATGACTCCTCACCAATTCCCTAACGGTTCATTAACATATTTTGCAGTTGCCGGCTATGTCAAAGGGTAAGTGCGCCGCGTATGTGGCCTCCTTTTTGTGAAGGCTCCTTTAAAACCTAAGCAAAGTAACTTAGATTCAAATACCAGATTTGTAGCTCCTTTAATTATAAACCCAAAATAATATAATTTATGTAAGAACTTACCTGATAAATTCATTTCTTTCATATTGGCAAGAGTCCATGAGCTAGTGACGTATGGGATATACATTCCTACCAGGAGGGGCAAAGTTTCCCAAACCTCAAAATGCCTATAAATACACCCCCACCACACCCACAATTCAGTTTAACGAATAGCCAAGAAGTGGGGTGATAAGAAAGGAGCAAAAGCATCAACAAGGAATTGGAATAATTGTGCTTTATACAAAAAAATCATAACCACCACAAAAAGGGTTGGCCTCATGGACTCTTGCCAATATGAAAGAAATTAATTTATCAGGTAAGTTCTTACTTAAATTATGTTTTCTTTCATGTAATTGGCAAGAGTGTCCATGAGCTAGTGACGTATGAGATAGCAAATACCCAAGATGTGGAACTCCACGCAAGAGTCACTAGAGAGGGAGGGATAAAAATAAAGACAGCCAATTCCGCGGAAAAAATAATCCACAACCCAAATCAAAATTTTTAATCATATAATGAAAAAAACTGAAAATATAAGCAGAAGAATCAAACTGAAACAGCTGCCTGAAGTATTTTTCTACCAAAAACTGCTTCTGAAGAAGAGAAAACATCAAAAATGATAGAATTTAGGAAAAAGTAAGCAAAGAAGACCAAGTTACTGCTTTGCAAATCTGATCAACAGAAGCCTCATTCTTAAAAGCCCAGGAAGTAGAAACTGACCTAGTAGAATGAGCCGGTATCCTCTGAGGCGGGGTTTTACCCGACTCCAAATAAGCATGAAAAATCAAAAGCTTTAACCAAGAAGCCAAAGAAATGTCAGAAGCCTTCTGACCTTTCCTAGAACCAGAAAAGATAACAAATTGACTAGAAGTCTTTCTGAAATCTTAAGTAACTTCAACATAATATTTGAAAGCTCTTACCACATCCAAAGAATGTAAAGATCTTTCCAAAGAATTCTTAGGATTAGGACACAACGAAGGGACAACAATTTCTAACGTTGTTGGAATTCACAACTTTAGGTAAAAATTTAAAAGAAGTCCGCAACACCGCCTTATCCTGATGAAATCAGAAAAGGAGATTCACAAGAAAGAGCAGATAATTCAGAAACTCTTCTAGTAGAAGAGATGGCCAAATGAAACAATACTTTCCAAGAAAGTAATTCATGTCCAGAGAATGCATAGGCTCAAACAGAGGAGCCTGTAAAGCTCTCAAACCAAATTAAGACTCCAAGGAGGAGAAATTAACTTAATGACAGGCTTGATACGGACCAAAGCCTGTATAAAACAACGAATGTCAGGAAGATTAGCAATTTTTCTGTGAAACAGAACTGAAAGAGCAGAGATTTGTCCTTTCAATGAACTTGTAGACAAACCCTTATCCAAACCATCCTGAAGAAACTGTAAAATTCTAGGAATTCTAAAAGAATGCCAAGAGAATTTATGAGAAGAACACCATGAAATGTAAGTCTTCCAAACTTGGTAGTAAATCTTTCTAGACACAGATTTGCGAGCCTGCAACATAGTATTAATCACTGAGTCAGAGAAACCTCAATGACTAAGCACTAAGCGTTCAATCTCCATACCTTCAAATTTAATGAATTGAGATCCTGATGGAAAAATGGATTTTGAGATAGAAGGTCTGGCCTTAACTGAAGTGGCCAAAGTTGGCAACTGGACATCCGAACAAGATCTGCATACCAAAACCTGTGTGGCCATGCTGGAGCCACCAGCAGTACAAATGAACGCTCCATTATGATTTTGGAAATCACTCTTGGAAGAAAAACTAGACGCGGAAAGATATAAGCAGGTTGATAATTCCAAGGAAGTGACAACGCATCCACTGCTTCTGCCTGAGGATCCCTGGACCTGAACAGATACCTGGGAAGTTTCCTGTTTAGATGAGAAGCCATCAGATCTATTTCTGGAAGCCCCCACATGTGAACAATCTGAAGAAACACATCTGGGAGAAGAGACCATTCTCCCGGATGTAAAGTCTGGCGACTGAGATAATCCACTTCCCAATTGTCTAAACCTGGGATATGGACCGCAGAGATTAGACAGGAGCTGGATTCTGCCCATGCAAGTATCTGAGATACTTTTTTCATAGCTTGAGAACTGTGAGTTCCACCTTGATGATTGACATACACCATGGTCGTGACATTGTCTGTCTGAAAACAAATAAACGGTTCTCTCTTCAGAAGAGGCCAGAACTGAAGAGCTCTGAGAATCGCATGGAGTTCCAAAATATTGATTGGTAATCTCGCCTCTTGAGATTTCCAAACCCCCTGTGCTGTCAGAGATCCTCAGACAGTTCACCAACCTGAAAGACTCGCATATGTTGAAATCACAGTCCAAGTTGGACGAAGAAAAGAGGCCCCCTGAACCAAACGGTGGTGATCTAACCACCAAGTCATAGATAGTCGAATATTGGGATTAAAGATATTAATTGTGATATCTTTGTATAATCCCTGCACCATTGGTTCAGCATACAAAGTTGAAGAGGTCTCATGTGAAAACGAGCAAAGGGAATCAAGTCCGATGCTGCAGTCATGAGACCTAAAACCTCCATGCACATAGCTACTGAAGGAAATAACTGAGACTGAAGATTCCAACAAGCTGAAACCAATTTCAGACGTCTTTTGTCTGTTAGAGACAAAGTCATGGATACTGAATCTATTTGGAATCCTAAAAAGGTTACCTTATCTGAGGAATCAAGAAACTCTTGGTAAATTGATCCTCCAACCATGTTTTTGAAGAAAAACATGATTACAGAGAGAAGGGCACCGAGAACCTTTGAAAAGATCCTTGGAGCTGTTGCTAGGCCAAAAGGAAGAGAAACAAATTGGTAATGCTTGCCTAGAAAAGAGAATCTCAGGAACTGATAGTGATCTGGATGAATCGGAATATGAAGATAAGCATCCTGTAAGTCTATTGTAGGCAAATAATGCCCTTGCTGACCAAAAGGCAGAATAGACCATATAAACACCATTCTGAAAGATGGTACTCTTACATGACAAATTAAAAAAGATTTTCTATCTTTGGGACAATGAATAGTTCTGAACAAAACCCCAGACCCTGTTCCTGAAATGGAACTGGTATGAATACCCCAGATAACTCCAGGTCTGAAACACACTTCAGGAAGGCCTGAGCCTTTACTGGAATAACTGGAATATGCTAGAGAGAAAAATACTTCTCACAGGTGGTCTTACTCTAAATCCTATTCTGTACCCAAATCTAAGAAGTTTGGACCGAATTTAACCAAACAACTTTAGAAAAGTCTTAACCTGCCCCTTACCAGCTAAGCTGGAATACGGGCCGCACCTTCATGCGAATTTGGGGGCTGACTTTGATCTTTAAAATTACTTGAATTCATTCCATTTGACGAAAGCTTCCAAATAGAAACATGTTACTTGGGGAAGAATTAGGTTTCTGTTCCTAATTAAGAACAAAAACTAATATAAGCTTAAAAATTTACACTTAGAACTTAATCTTGAAGCAAAAAAACTCCCTTCCCCAGAGTAACAGTTGAAAGTATTGAAACCAATTGTGAACCAAATAATTTATTCCCCTGGAAAAAAAAATCTGGATTATAGAAATCAAATTAGCATTCCAAGATTAAAGTCACAAAGTTCTTCTAGCTAAAATAGCTAAAGACATAGATTTAACCTCAACTGTGAAAATATCAAAAAATGACATCACAAATGAAAATATTAGCATGTTGAATCAACTTAACAATGCTAAACAAATCATAATCTGATACTTGTTGCGCTAAAATATCCAACCAAAAAGTTGAAGCAGTTGCAACATCAGCCAAATAAATTGCAGGCCTAAGAAAAGGACCTGAAAATAAAATAATTTTCCTTAGATAAGATACAAGTTTCCCATCTGAAGGAAAAAAATAAATATTATTTCCATAGGAATAGTAGTATGTATAGCAAGAGTAGAGATAGCCCCATTAACTTTGGGGATCTTTCCTCAGAGCTCCAAATTAACTGCTGGCAAAGTATACAATTTAAAAACCTTAAAGAAGGAATAAAAGAAATCCCAGGCCTTATTCCATTCCCTAGTATCAGGAACTGGAAAAAAACCTCTGAGGAAACCACAGGAGGTTAATAAGCAGAATTAAAATGATAGCTAGTCTTAAAATCAAAAAGGACTAGTCTCCACAATATCCAAAATAATCAACACCTTTTCAACAAAGAACGAATGTACTCTATTTAAAAGTAAAAAAGTAGATTTGTTAATGTCAATATCTGATGAAAGATATTCTGAATGAGAAAAAAACAACATCAGAGAAGGATAAATCAGTATATTGTTGGTCTTTTGAAAATTCATCAATTAAATGAGAAGTTTAAAAAAGACCTTTACATTTTAATAGAAGGCGGGATGGCAGACAAAGCCTTTAGAATAGAATCAAAAAATATTCTTAGAAATTCCTAGGTATATCTTGTACATTAGATGTTAAAAGAATAGCAATAGATAATGCATTAGTACTGATGGACTCTGCATGTAAAAGCTTATCATGATAACTTATTACAAACCATAGCTAAAGATAAAAATTCATAACATTAAAATAAATTAACTTAGCTTTGGTAGGACTGATATCAGTCATCAGGAATCCAACAGTATTTTCTGATACAGGAACAGTTTTTGAGATATCTTGCAAATGTAAGAGAAAAAACAACAAATAAAGCAAAATATAAATTTCCTTAAATGACAGTTTCAGAAATGGGAAAAAAATGCAAACAAAATAAGCCTCTGACAACCAGAAGCAGAATGAAATAAAGACTTAAATAATGTAAAAAATCTGGCGCTAAGTATGACGCCCACAACTGACAAAATATTTTTTGGCGCCAAGAACGTCTGCAACAAACACAAGCGCCATAGATGACGCAACTAAGTGAAAATTCTCTGCGCCAACTAAGACGCCGGAATGACGAAGTACGTCAACAAACGTAATTCTCGCGCCAAAAAAGTCTCGTGCCAAGAATGACGCAATAAATTATAGCATTTTGCGCACCCGCGAGCCTAACAGCCCACAATTTAGAAAGAAAGTCAATTTGAAAAATTCCAGGTAAGAATTTTTTTTTTTTTTATGCATTTCCCAAATGAAACTGACAGTCTGCAAAAAGGAAATATACTGATAAAACTGAATCATGGCAAATATAAGTACAAACATTATATTTAGAACTTTACATTTAAAGTGCCAAACCATAGCTGAGAATGTCTAAATAAAGGAAAACATACTTACCAAAAGACACTCATCTACATAAAGTAGATAGCCAAACCAGTACTGAAACGAGAATCAGCAGAGGTAATGGTATATAAAAGTATATCGTCGATCTGAAAAGGGAGGTAGGAGATGAATCTCTACGACCGAAAACAGAGAACCTATGAAATAGATCCCCGTTAGGATGACCATTGCATTCAATAGGTAATACTCCCTTCACATCCCTCTGTCATTCACTGCACTCTGAGAGGAACCGGGCTTCAGCATGCTGAGAAGCGCATATCAACGTAGAAATCTAGCACAAACTTACTTCACCACCTCCATAGGAGGCAAAGTTTGTAAAACTGAATTGTGGATGTGGTGGGGGTGTATTTATAAGCATTTTGAGGTTTGGGAAACTTTGCCCCTCCTGGTAGGAATGTATATCCCATACGTCACTAGCTCATGGACTCTTGCCAATTACATGAAAGAAAACAAACACTTAGATTACTAGTCTTGCGTTAGCCTTAAAAAGCAGCGTTGAGAGGTCCCAACGCTGCTTTTTAACGCCCGCTGGTATTACGAGTCTGGCAGGTACAGGTGTACCGCTCACTTTTATTCTGCGACTCGAGCTTACTGCAAATCCCCTTACGTAAATTGCGTATCCTATCTTTTCAATGGGACTTGCATAACGCCGGTATTACGAGTCTTGGAGAAAGTGAGCGGTAGACCCTCTCCTGTCAAGACTCCTACCGCATTTAAAAGTCAGTAGTTAAGAGTTTTATGGGCTAACGCCGTAACATAAAACTCTTAACTAAAGTGCTAAAAAGTACACTAACACCCATAAACTACCTATTAACCCCTAAACCGAGCCCCCCCCCCCACATCGCAAACACTTAAATACATTTTTTAACCTCTAATCTTCCGACCGGACATCGCCGCCACTTTAATAAATATATTAACCCCTAAACCGCCACATTCCCACCTCGCAAACACTAGTTAAATGTTATTAACCCCTAATCTGCCGTCCCTAACATCGCCGACACCTACCTACATTTATTAACCCCTAATCTGCCGCCCCCAACGTCG
This sequence comes from Bombina bombina, assembly GCF_027579735.1. NCBI lineage: Eukaryota > Metazoa > Chordata > Amphibia > Anura > Bombinatoridae > Bombina > Bombina bombina. Next base: position 690,393,513 of record NC_069504.1, on the reverse strand, counting down.
CCGCTACTATATTACATTTATTAACCCCTAAACCTAAGTCTAACCCTAAGTCTAACCCCAGTTACAACAACAGTATCACGCTATGTGGCGCCCTCTTTTTCACTTATAATTTTCAGAAACCTTCACTCCGAGGACCAGAGGAGCTTTGCCGCCTGCACCTTTTATTCCAATTGTTTTGAACTCACTGCCCGATCCCACAGGAACCATATGGTTTGTGCACTAATTTGATTGTTTGGTTTACTAAGCGCACCCCGCTCTGGGTTCCCTTAGGGGTTCCTTGTTTGACACTAAGTCTAACCCCCCCTAACTTAAATATAATTTAAATAAAACAAAATAAAATTACTACAATTAAATAAATAATTCCTATTTAAAACTAAATACTTACCTATAAAATAAACCCTAAGCTAGCTACAATATAACTAATAGTTACATTGTAGCTAGCTTAGGATTTATTTTTATTTTACAGGCAACTTTGTATTTATTTTAACTAGGTACAATAGTTATTAAATAGTTATTAACTATTTAATAACTACCTAGTTAAAATAAGTACAAATTTACCTGTAAAATAAACCCTAACCTAAGTTACAATTACACCTAACCCTACACTATAATTAAATTAATTTACTAAATTACCTACAATTAACTACAATTAAATCAAATAATTTAAAGTACGAAAAAAAACCCCACTAAATTACAGAAAAAAATAAAATAATTACAAGAATTTAAACTAATTACACCTAATCTAATCCCCCTAATAAAATAAAAAAGCCCCCAAAAATAATAAAAAATCCCTACCCTAAACTAAATTACAAATAGCCCTTAAAAGGGCTTTTTGCAGGGCATTGCCCCAAAGTAATCAGCTCTTTTACCTGTAAAAAAATACAATACCTCCCAGCATTAAAACCCACCACCCACACAACCAACCCTACTCTAAAACCCACCCAATCTCCCCTTAATAAAACCTAACACTAACCCCTTGAAGATCACCCTACCGTGAGACGTCTTCACCCAGCCGGGCACAAGTGTTCCTACAGAGGGGCAGAAGTCTTCATCCGATCCGGGCAGAAGAGGACTTCCAGACGGGCAGAAGTCTTCATCCAGGTGGCATCTTCTATCTTCATCCATCCGGAGCGGAGCGGGTCCATCTTGAAAACATCTGACGCGGAGCATCCATCCAGACCGACGACTACACGACGAATGACGGTTCCTTTAAATGACGTCATCCAAGATGGCGTCCCTTGAATTCCGATCGGCTGATAGGATTCTATCAGCCAATCGGAAATAAGGTAGGAAAAATCATATTGGCTGATCCAATAAGCCAATAGGATAGAGATCGTATTCTATTGGCTGATTGGAACAGCCAATAGAATGCGAGCTCAATCCTATTGGCTGATTGGATCAGCCAATAGGATTGAAGTTCAATCCTATTGGCTGATTGCATCAGCCAATAGGATTTTTCCTACCTTAATTCCGATTGGCTGATAGAATCCTGGATGACCTCATTTAAAGGAACTGTCATTTGTCGTGTAGTCGTTGGTCTGGATGGATGCTCCGCGCCGGCTGGCTTCAAGATGGACCCGCTCCACTCCGGATGGATGAAGATAGAAGATGCCGCCTGGATGAAGACTTCTGCCCGTCTGGAGGTCCTCTTGTGCCCGGCTGGGTGAAGACGTCTCATGGTAGGGTGATCTTCAAGGGGTTAGTGTTAGGTTTAATTAAGGGGGGATTGGGTGGGTTTTAGAGTAGGGTTGGGTGTGTGGGTAGTGGGTTTTAATGTTGGGGGGGTATTGTATTTTTTTTACAGGTAAAAGAGCTGATTACTTTGGGGCAATACCCCGCAAAAAGCCCTTTTAAGGGCTATTTGTAATTTAGTATAGGGTAGGGATTTTTATTATTTTTGGGGGCTTTTTTATTTTATTAGGGGGATTAGATAGAATCCTATCAGCCAATCAGAATTCAATGGACGCCATCTTGGATGACGTCATTTAAAGGAACTGTCATTCATCGTGTAGTCGTCGGTCTGGATGGATGCTCCGCGTCGGGTGGCTTCAAGATGGACCCACTCCACTCCGGATCTGCCCCTCTGGAGGACCACTTGTGCCCGGCTGGGTGAAGACGTCTCACGGTAGGGTGATATTCAAGGGATTAGTGTTAGGTTTTATTAAGGGGGGATTGGGTGGGTTTTAGAGTAGGGTTGGGTGTGTGGGTGGTGGGTTTTAATGTTCGGGTATTGTATTATTTTTTAATGTTGGGGTATTGTATTATTTTTTTACAGGTAAAAGAGCTGATTACTTTGGGGCAATGCCACGCAAAAAGCCCTTTTAAGGTCTATTTGTAATTTAGTATAGGGTAGGGATTTTTACTATTTTGGGGGGCTTTTTTATTTTATTAGGGGGATTAGATTAGGTGTAATTAGTTTAAAATTCTTGTAATTTTATTTTTTTCTGTAATTTAGTTTTTTGTTTTTTTTTCGTACTTTAGTTTATTTGATTTAATTGTAGTTAATTGTAGGTAATTTTGTAAATTTATTTAATTATAGTGTAGTGTTAGGTGTAATTGTAACTTAGGTTAGTGTCAAGGTATTTGAAATATTATTAAATAATATATAGAAATATATTTAACTTTATCTAATAAATCTGTGGATGTGAACATGGTCTGTAGGACAAAGGATTAGATCTCCCCCACTCCAATTGCACAGGAGACATTCTTGGCTGAAAGGAGAACAAAGGATTATCTCTGGCAGATCTCACACACTCAATATGTTAAATTATGCAATTGTATAATTTAGCAAGGAACTAAAATATAACAGTTTCAGGATACAGGCAAATATATGGAGACGAAATGTCTGAATTACCCTTTTGGAACTGATCAAAATCATGGAGAGACAGCTTTTATGCACATGGTGTTAATTTTTAAATACACATCTGCACTGCTGGCTAAACAGGAAATATGCTGTTTTAAAGACTCTTACAACTCCTCATGGATTGACCCCATGTGGAGCAATAAAGGCCTTGGAAAACACAGACAAATGCTAAGGTGTGACTCTGGAAGTTCACGTAAGCAGACAGCAAATAAACATTTTTTTTTCTCTCTCTGTTTAAATACATGCCCCAGAATGTATTAAATATAGAAATTTGGGAAATTGTCTAAATTCTATATTATTATTACATGGGTATTTGCTAAGCTTGGGAGGTAACTGTTTTAGTCAGTCAAAAATGTGTAATAACCTCTGTTTTTGCTTATATTTTTCAGACAGATAAATTCAGATATACATAGAAATGATATATATGTTTTGAAAACACAAAAGATCTTACTTAGCCTCTGTGTTTTTAAGAATATAAATAAATACTTATGGACCATACACATACTAATGATTGGATCATCTCTAATAATTATTTCTATTTTTATTGCAGACAACCATTGGTCATGAGCATCAATCTTAGAAAGAGACGGAATGCTGCATGAAATGAATTAAGTCATATCATATAAACATACAAATAAATGTTTATAAAGTTTCACATACATCTTTTAAAATATAGTGAGATGAAAATATGGAAGTTACTTTGATGTGATATGACTATGAGATATATATTTGATGTGATATAACTATGAAATATAAGTTATTTTAATATAATGTTAGATATGTGATGTTTCATATCAAAATGATCAGAAAATTCATTAAGATATAACTTATCCAAAACAAATATTATGAATAGTTGTCGCAGTAAATTATGATAAAAATTAATAACCATTTCATAGAAATACTGACTTAAGCTGTTTCAAATGTTGCTGTGTCTGTTTGTGCTGCCACCTGGTGTTATGTTGCGAGAACTACAGCCAGAAGGTTCTCTCTGGCTGTTAAAAATGAAATTTCCAAGGGCCAATCCGATTTAGACTTCCCAGATAACCAATGGGAAGGTCAGCTCCCGTAGTGCCACCCACATGATGTCATCAATGATTATATAATGGGAGTGTTGAATGCACAAGAGAGAGTTGTCTGTAACTTGTTGAAAATTAGTGATCTGATTTTGGCTGCGATATACCTGAAAAAAAAAAAAGTTCACTTCAGCAAGGAGCTTAAAACTTATCCTTGATTTGTGCAAAAACCTTCTTTCAAATGAGATGACCTAAAGACCGCTACGAATTGGTTCAAAATTGGTGAAGTATATTGTATTTTAAATTGGTAGTTATAAGCCTAGGTATTGTTCAAATCTGTGTCTGAATTGGCTAAGTAACTCATCTATACAAGTTCTGATATTGTCGGTTAATTTTGTATTAGGATAAATTGCAGTTAAATAGCAGAATATATATTTTATCCTATTGTTTTATAAACACTGTTTAGAATTGTATTGCTTGGATGTTAAAGGTTTTTAGTCCCATTGTGTTAAATAAATAAGGCTGAATTGTGAAGGTATATTGTTCTGGGTTTTGTAAGAAGAATAGCATATCTTAAGAGTTGGTTCTAACGCATATAAACTTTTATTTAGTTTCCTTTTATTGCAAATATAGTTCAATATGTTTATGGATATTAACTAAATAAAAGAATTCAGATATTTATATTAATTGTATGGTCTAGTAGGTGCATGGTTGATAAGGGTTTCTATTTCTTTGTATTGTGTTTATAACCCTGCCATAAACTTATATATATTATTTGGATAGCACTACTAAGATTTTCATAAATATACTGACATAATAATTGGAGGCATTGCATGAGATTTAATAATATCCATCATAATTGATATAATATATTTGTAAGTAAATAGAAATTATTATAAAAGAGAAAAAAAAAAAAATTCATATTTCGAAGATATAATTTTTTTTTGAAAAGTTGAAATATTAATTTTCATATTTCGAGATTGACATTAATATCTTGAAATATTATTAAAGATTAATTTTGAAAAATTAATAAAAATATTAATTTTTCATATTTCAAAATTAATCAAAAATATAAATTTTTCATATTTTCAAAGTTAATCAAAAAATATTAATTTTTCATATTTCGGAATATTAATTTTTCATATTTCAAAATTAATAATATTTTTTTTTTTTTGAAATATAAAATTTTTCTCTCTTTTTATTGGCAAAAATTGTATTAGCATTTTAGTTAAATAAATACTAAACCAATACAATAATGTCTGTAGCCAGAAGTGACTCATTTAATTCTATACATAGCAATGAAATTGGTCCCATAACCATACCTATTACTAAAGGTCAGGTCCTTAAGAAAGATATCTTAAGTTACCTTAAAGGGAAGTTTAATATTGCGGGTGAATTAAATGATTTTATGGATATGCTTGAAACTAGGGCTAAAAATATTACCGTTAATAATAATATGTGGAATGAAGAGAATGAATTCTTCCAGGAATTATTAATGATTAATCAATGCGAAGCTCCCAAAAAGCGAGATGAACTAATACTAAAATCCTGGCCCCTTTTAATATGCATAATTGACGAAATGTCGTTTTGTGTCACAGACAAACGATTGCAAATACAGGAGCTAGAAAATAGTATTCGTTCCTTGCGCAGACGCGAAGAGGGTTTAAAAATAGCCAAAAATAAAATGGATGAATTTGCCCAAAACCTAGCCACCTTAGATAAGCACAATATGGACTTAATCGCGCAGATACAAGATTTAAATAAACAGCTTGCGCAAAGCCAGAGAGAATTAAGCGATTTAAAAAGGTCATATCGCCATAATGAAAACCCCTATATTAGCAATGAGAATAATACAGATAATGCTAACTCCTTTAGCGAACGCGTCAGGGACGAGGTACGAAAATATATAGAACAACATAGACAAATGACCCCTAACGGGTCAGAAGTAGATTTCCCAAATAGACAATCCCCTCAGGATGTAAATCCAGAGGACAGCTGTAGCGCAGCTGATGCGGGGGAGGGAAACTCTAACAGAGAATCCCAAAATAAGTCTGATAAAGTCTATGATTCCCATAAAATAATCACCTTCGTACAACGCGCAGTACCTATATTCTCCAATAAGGGAACAACATCTGTAATTGATCATTTACAGGCTTTTGAAAATGCGTTAGCTATAATGAATGTTACAAGTGAGAAATTGAAAATTGAATTTCTGCCTTGGGTATTTGACAGTAAGCATCACAAATTCTTTGCTTCACTAAAGGATATGAATATTCATTCCTGGAATGGGGTAAAACAACAATGCAGAAAAGAATTCGATCAATATCGCACTAAAACTGCCGCGAAAATAGCGGTATATGGTTTAAAGTGTCGTGCGAATCAGAGTCCAGTCGAATTCCTTTCTGTATTGAAAAATGCGTACAATATGGCTGAAGATAATCCCAGATTTGATGGCTCAGAATTTGTAAATTTATTTTTTGAAGCATTGCCTACACCCATCAAAATCAACTTAGCTAGAGATTTTGATGAGGACTGCTCATTGGAATGGCTGATCAAAGAGAGTACGAAGTTATACTCTATTCAGCAGTCCAGTGAGCAGGGGGTTAAAAAGGAGTCAAAACCCAAAATTGTGGCAGAAACTAGGGTGTCACCTAGCCCCCTCAATTTGGAGTCTAACAAGAGGACTTATGCAGAGGTGGCCAGTCAAAACAGGCCATCTCCACAGAGGTTTAATTCTGCCCCTCCCCCTACACAGGTTGAGGCGCAGGGAGACTATAACCAAAGTGGGGGACATAATCAGGTGAATAATTACTCACAAAGAGAATACTCACCAAATAATTGGTATCCGCGCAAGGGTAGATACAATAGACGGCGAAGATATTCTCAGGGTAACCAGACACCCCAGGTATATAATGCTTCCCAAAATATTAATACTGAACAAGCTGAACCCCAGGGGCAACCACGCCAGAATAGAAATAGTGGCCCTGATTCTGAGGGAACCCAATGGTCCAGGAATCAGTACAATGGGGCACCAAGAGATAGGCCCAGGGGTAGAGGTAACTTGTACAATCAGGTAGATATGCTGTTTACCCAATTAAATCGGTTGAGCGAACAAATCGCTAATATGAGTCAAAAATCTACGGCTCAGCAACCGAACAATACTTTTTTAGGGGTACAGCCAGTGGTCAGCAGTGGACCACAGGCACAGTCATAAATACTGCAGTATCACCTGAAGGGGAGGGTAGAGATATACAAACTGTAATAATAAATATCAATGATACTAATCATGTTATCTCCCCACAGACCGGAAACGGACGATTTGGCCGTGATGACAAGCAACCTCATCCGGGAAAAGTTAACAAATCTCTTCCCTTGCAGCTCTCTCCTAACCTTATCTCCACAGATGCAGTACAAAAGAATCCAACCAACCCTGTCATAGAGGAAACAGGTAGGTATGAAGGTTCCTCTGCATCGAATGACACAGCGAATTCAGGTAAAACGTGGCGAAGCCCACAGATGTACAAGAATGCAAATTTTATGTGTGAAATGTTAGAAACTGCAGGAAGATATTATGTACTAGTTGAGCTGCAAGATTCAGTCTCCAACCCTATCAGAGGATTAATTGACACTGGGTCACAGGCAACTATCTTATCCCACAGGTACTACACACAGCTAAATGAGCTAACACCCCACAAACCTAAAATAAAAGAATTTGACGGTTCTCTAATAGGTGTTGGGGGTGACTCCCTAAAAGTCTACGGTACTGCCTGGTTAAAATTTAAATTGGGGAACAGGGTCATAAGACACCCTGTCATTATAGTGGATCTGCCAACTGATCGTTTAATTATTGGTAGTGATCTCCTGAAACGATTAAGCACCATAATTGATTGCATAAATAATGTAATTTGGTCGCAAGTTAAACGGCCTATCAATTATGAAAAATCTGGTACATCTCGCGCCCGACATAGCTGTCACGTGGTGGAAGAGAAACCAGATGCTGTGGAGATTCATTTCAGGAATAACCCTACACCTGAAATCACTATTCTACAAATAGATGATCAGACTCCTTTTAGTGGCTCTGATGGTAATACTTTTAAAATATCGCCTGGAAAGATAGCGAATATTTCCCTAGATGGCGATGTATTAACCATAGCACTCCACAAGGGGGATCATAAAATCCCTAAGGGGGGAGGCCACACTCAATACCTCACAGGGATTGAGAGAGTTAAAGAGGATCTATTTATCCCTATACAAGTGCATGACCTTGGTAAAACCAAGTATGCTAAAATAAATTTAAAACAGGAAGCTAGCTATATAAGCGAAGGTTTATTAGCGCAAATAGCTGAACCTAAAGTGATTAAATATCTTTCTCCCCAAGACCACTGTGTCAACGGCCTGGATGACAGGTCTGAAAGCTATAACATCACAGCTAAGTGCTTATTATCTATCTCTATTGGTAATAAGTCAGTGAAGCACCTGTTTTTAGCTTTATATACTCCCCATAATCAAATATACATTGGCAATGATATCTTACATAGATATGCCATACAAATAGATTTGATTAATTCTTGCCTCTGGAGCAGGTTAAAGGGGGACCCTGAAGTATTTCAGGATGAAAATGCAGCCCTGAAATCAAACCAGCAATTGCCATATGCTGTGAATATGCAGGTATCTAGCGATGTTATAATTCCTGCTGGGGCTGATAAATTTCTTTTACCCTTACAGGTAAAGAGAGGTCAGAAATTAAAAACTTCTGAAACACTGATTTGCCTCTCCCATAGAATACAAAATCTGGGTGTCTCAGTAACCTACACTCCTATGGTGAATATTGGAACTGTTCCAATACATATTATTGTGCATAACATGACCCCACAGGATATAACATTATCCAAGGGAACTACCTTAGGATATGCACTGGAATCAAGTTATTACACTTTTGGATTCCAGAATAATGTAATTGGGCTAATACCTGAAGGATACCTAACTGAAGAACAATTAATAGAACAATCCTTTGCATCTATGCCAGAGGGTCTATTTAATATTCAGTCTATTTATCCCTTCAGCTCAGAGGAAGGCATCTGTAAAATTGAAGAAGCCTCTCTAGTGTTTGATCAGCCAATCAAACAGCAAGATTACCCCAATACCCAGAGTCATGGGAGCAATGTAAATTATAATCAAGGGGATCTCACCTCTAGACTGGAAGAAGCCTATGAAATAGGACAGCCTGAAATCTTTCCAGGATTTCAGCAAATAGTCGAAGAGCAAATATCCTTAGCTAATGGCTGTTCCAGCGATGATGAACGCCAACAGCTGCGAGAACTCCTAATGGAATACAAGGATATTTTCGCTAAGGACTCTTATGACTGTGGTACCACAGATTTGCACATTGCAAGAATACAAACAGATCCTAATGCGCCACCTGTATTTGTCAAACAATACAGACTTCCCTTAGCCTCATATGATTCTCTTGCAGAGATCATAAGGAATTTGGAAGAAAGAGGTATTATCAGACAGGTGCACAGCTCTTATAATAATCCTATTCTAGGTGTCCTTAAGCCCAATGGACAATGGCGTTTGTGTGCTGACTTAAGACAGCTAAACAAACGAGTATACATGTCTGGCTGGCCTGTACCATACATTGACCAGTGCCTAGCACAAATGCAGGGATCCAAAATATTCACTGCCATTGATTGTGCACAGGGATATTGGACCATAAAGGTACATGAAGAGGACCAATATAAGCTAGCATTCTCCTTCCAAAAGATTCAGTATGCATTCCAGAGACTTCCATTTGGATACATAAATTTTGGACATGAATTTGCTGTATTCATGCATAAGGCTATGCCTGACGCACTGGAAAGGGGGACCTTATCTTATGTGGATGATGTTTTAATCAAAAGCACAGACTTTGAAAAACACATTGCAGAGCTTAAACACGTCCTCAGCCAACTTAAAAGGGCAGGTGTCAAATTATCCCTGCAAAAAGCTCAATGGTGCCGCACTCGTGTAAACTTCTTGGGACATGAAGTTACCTCTGACGGATTAAATCCCCAGAAGAAAAAGGTGGAAGCTATAGTGAATTCTAAAAACCCGACTAACTTAAAGGAATTGAGATCATTCCTGGGTATGACGAATTATTCTCGCAAATTCATTGATAATTATGCGGAATTAACTAAACCACTACTACTTCTTCTGAAGAAAGATGTGAAATGGCACTGGAGTGAGTCTCAAGAGACAGCCATCAGAGAGCTGAAGAGAAAACTCACTCAAGCACCTTGCTTAGCATACCCTGAAGGTGGCAAACCTTTCTACTTAGAAACAGGGTACACAGATGTAAGCATGAGTGCTGTGTTATACCAAAAGCATGATAATTTGAACAAAGCCATTGCTTATGCGAGCAAAAATCTATCCCCAGTAGAAATAAAGTTTAACGATTGCGAAAAAGCCCTCTTATCTACTGTATGGGCTCTACAAAATTTCCGCAGCTATATACAGGGCGAGAAAATTATTGTAGAAACGGCCCACCAGCCTTTGCTATATTTGCAAAGTGAGAGAATAAGAGATGGGAATTTGTCTAATAGCCGCATAACAGCGTGGACTCTTTCCTTACAAGGCTGGCCCTTAGAAATTCGCTACAAGCAGAATAAAAAGAATCCAGTCGCACAAGGGCTTGCTGAGCTCCACGACTGTACTGCTAGAGATCCTGGGGAAGAATTATCAGAAGATGATTTTCTGGAAGAACAATTGCTTTCCCCATATAAAATGTACAATGAGGACCATTGCCAAACATTACCTTGGGTATATGTTGATGGTTGTTCTTACCATGCCACTATTGATAATGAGCGCAGATTAGTCGCTGGCATTGGTATAACTGGGGCAAACGGATTCTCAAATATATCTGTAGGTTTCAACATTGGACCAAGATCCAGTCAAGTTGCAGAACTAACTGCTGTTTTCAAAACCATTGAAATGGCTATTGAACATGGTATTCATGAATTTGTGATCATAACTGACTCAAATTATGTGCGTGACAGTTTTGTTGAATACCTGCCAACTTGGAAAAGAAATGGCATGCAGAAAAGCAATAACAAACCAGTCAAGCATGGCAAATTGTTCTGCGAGATTGATAATCTGGTAGTATCCAATGATTTAACCATACACTGGAAAAAGACCAAGGGTCATTCCAGAATTCTAGGTCCGGATAAGGAAGGCAATGACCTTGCGGATTCATTAGCCAAACAAGGAGCCATAACTGGAGAACTCCTTAATATTGACCACTTAATGGGTGCAATTCAGGTAGAAGCCATTACCAGAAACCAGGCAAAACAACAGAGTGAGCCTAATTTGGTACAATGGAGTCAGGATTCTCCTAGTGAGGACCTGATCACTAGTCAAAAAGAAGACCCCATTGTAGGCATCTTCTATAAACACATAGAAGATCCTGAAAGCAACCCCATCTCAAAAGATGATTGCATTGGCAAAGAAGATCTTAGAATCTTAATGAAATCTAGATCACAATTCAAGTTACAGGATGGTTTGTTAATTAGAACCTCCAAAACTGGCATCCAGCAGTGGGTAGTACCCACCAAGTTCAGAGGTCTAATGCTTCAACATGCCCATGATGCTCCCACATCTGGTCATCGGGGTGCCAAACTCACGTATGAAATATTGCGTGATTATGCTTTTTGGCCACACATGTTGAAAGATGTTCAAACCTACTGTCAAGGGTGTTTAATCTGTCCACAGTTCCAACCCACTGCACCAACGCATAGAGCGCCATTGCAGAAAAGGGGGATGGTAATGCCATGGTCAGATATACAAATTGATTTTATTGGCCCAGTAACAAGATCATCAAGAGGTAACAAATACATGTTAACCGTGACATGCCTGTTCACTAAATGGGTAGAGTGCATTAGTGCACCTAACAATAGTGCTGAAACATGTGCAGCATTGCTCATCAACCATGTATTTTCCAGATTTGGTCTGCCCCAAAGAATCGAGTCAGATCGGGGGACCCACTTCACTAGCGAAGTGATGACAAAAATGTGGAAAATACTAGGGGTTAAAAGAAAGCTCCATATTGCTTATAGAGCTGCCTCAAGTGGTGGTGTAGAGCGTTACAACCAGTCCATTGTTAAAATCCTCAAAAAGTTTGTGAGTGAAACAGGTAAAGACTGGGATGTAAAACTACCTCTAGTCTTAATGGCATTAAGAGCAACTCCAAGTAGTGCTACCAAGATGTCACCTTTTGAACTGATGACTGGTAGAAGAATGGTTCTACCTCAGCATCTGCTGTACCGTACATCAGACCAAAACTTGATAAACGCTGCCAATACACATCAATATGTGGAGAACTTAAGAAAGCACCTGCAATATGCCTTTGCATTTGCTCAAAGGAATTTGGAAAGAGCCGCAACTGCCACTAAAACCTATTATGATCTCAAAACATCCAAAAAGGAATATGAAATAAATGATAAAGTTTATCTTTATAACTTTGGAAGAGGTCAGGTTAGGGACAAGAAATTTCTTCCCTCATGGAAAGGTCCTTTTGTCATTACTGACAAAATATCTCCAGTGGCCTATAAAATACGGATCCCCAAAAATGAAGGTTTCATAGATAAATGGGTACATATCAATCAATTGCGGGCATGTCATCCCAGATTCCAACTACAAGTCATAGAGGGAGAATGAAGTGTCATATCCCCAAATGCACTAAAGACATACTGTAATTTAAAGATGCCTAACTGATAAACATGAAAGCTCAAAATAACAAACTTTCTTCATAAGAGACTGTCTATGAGGTATACGGTTGATCCTCATCAAATACCACTGACTTTAAGCCAATTCAAATACATGTGTCCTACATCTATGTCAAGGTATTTGAAATATTATTAAATAATATATAGAAATATATTTAACTTTATCTAATAAATCTGTGGATGTGAACATGGTCTGTAGGACAAAGGATTAGATCTCCCCCACTCCAATTGCACAGGAGACATTCTTGGCTGAAAGGAGAACAAAGGATTATCTCTGGCAGATCTCACACACTCAATATGTTAAATTATGCAATTGTATAATTTAGCAAGGAACTAAAATATAACAGTTTCAGGATACAGGCAAATATATGGAGACGAAATGTCTGAATTACCCTTTTGGAACTGATCAAAATCATGGAGAGACAGCTTTTATGCACATGGTGTTAATTTTTAAATACACATCTGCACTGCTGGCTAAACAGGAAATATGCTGTTTTAAAGACTCTTACAACTCCTCATGGATTGACCCCATGTGGAGCAATAAAGGCCTTGGAAAACACAGACAAATGCTAAGGTGTGACTCTGGAAGTTCACGTAAGCAGACAGCAAATAAACATTTTTTTTTCTCTCTCTGTTTAAATACATGCCCCAGAATGTATTAAATATAGAAATTTGGGAAATTGTCTAAATTCTATATTATTATTACATGGGTATTTGCTAAGCTTGGGAGGTAACTGTTTTAGTCAGTCAAAAATGTGTAATAACCTCTGTTTTTGCTTATATTTTTCAGACAGATAAATTCAGATATACATAGAAATGATATATATGTTTTGAAAACACAAAAGATCTTACTTAGCCTCTGTGTTTTTAAGAATATAAATAAATACTTATGGACCATACACATACTAATGATTGGATCATCTCTAATAATTATTTCTATTTTTATTGCAGACAACCATTGGTCATGAGCATCAATCTTAGAAAGAGACGGAATGCTGCATGAAATGAATTAAGTCATATCATATAAACATACAAATAAATGTTTATAAAGTTTCACATACATCTTTTAAAATATAGTGAGATGAAAATATGGAAGTTACTTTGATGTGATATGACTATGAGATATATATTTGATGTGATATAACTATGAAATATAAGTTATTTTAATATAATGTTAGATATGTGATGTTTCATATCAAAATGATCAGAAAATTCATTAAGATATAACTTATCCAAAACAAATATTATGAATAGTTGTCGCAGTAAATTATGATAAAAATTAATAACCATTTCATAGAAATACTGACTTAAGCTGTTTCAAATGTTGCTGTGTCTGTTTGTGCTGCCACCTGGTGTTATGTTGCGAGAACTACAGCCAGAAGGTTCTCTCTGGCTGTTAAAAATGAAATTTCCAAGGGCCAATCCGATTTAGACTTCCCAGATAACCAATGGGAAGGTCAGCTCCCGTAGTGCCACCCACATGATGTCATCAATGATTATATAATGGGAGTGTTGAATGCACAAGAGAGAGTTGTCTGTAACTTGTTGAAAATTAGTGATCTGATTTTGGCTGCGATATACCTGAAAAAAAAAAAAGTTCACTTCAGCAAGGAGCTTAAAACTTATCCTTGATTTGTGCAAAAACCTTCTTTCAAATGAGATGACCTAAAGACCGCTACGAATTGGTTCAAAATTGGTGAAGTATATTGTATTTTAAATTGGTAGTTATAAGCCTAGGTATTGTTCAAATCTGTGTCTGAATTGGCTAAGTAACTCATCTATACAAGTTCTGATATTGTCGGTTAATTTTGTATTAGGATAAATTGCAGTTAAATAGCAGAATATATATTTTATCCTATTGTTTTATAAACACTGTTTAGAATTGTATTGCTTGGATGTTAAAGGTTTTTAGTCCCATTGTGTTAAATAAATAAGGCTGAATTGTGAAGGTATATTGTTCTGGGTTTTGTAAGAAGAATAGCATATCTTAAGAGTTGGTTCTAACGCATATAAACTTTTATTTAGTTTCCTTTTATTGCAAATATAGTTCAATATGTTTATGGATATTAACTAAATAAAAGAATTCAGATATTTATATTAATTGTATGGTCTAGTAGGTGCATGGTTGATAAGGGTTTCTATTTCTTTGTATTGTGTTTATAACCCTGCCATAAACTTATATATATTATTTGGATAGCACTACTAAGATTTTCATAAATATACTGACATTAGGGTTTATTTTACAGGTAAATTTGTACTTATTTTAACTAGGAAGTTATTAAATAGTTAATAACTATTTAGTAACTATTGTACCTAGTTAAAATAAATACAAAGTTGCCTGTAAAATAAAAATAAACCCTGAGATAGCTACAATGTAACTATTAGTTATATTGTAGCTAGCTTAGGGTTTATTTTATAGGTAAGTATGTAGTTTTAAATAGGAATTATTTATTTAATTGTAGTCATTTTATTTAGGTGTATTTAAATTATATTTAAGTTAGGTGGGGTTAGGGTTAGGGTTAGACTTAGATTTAGGGGTTAATAACTTTATTATAGTGGCGGCGACGTTGGTGGCTGCAGATTAGGGGTTAATAAGTGTAGTTAGGTGGCGGCGAAATTGGGGGCGGCAGAGTAGTGGTTAATAAATAAAAAGTAGGTGTCGGCGATGTTGGGGGCGGCAGATTAGGGGTTCATAGGGATAATGTAGGTGGCGGCAGTGTCCGGAGCGGCAGATTAGGGGTTAATAATATAATGCAGGTGTCGGTGATGTTGGGGGCGGCAGATTAGGGGTTAATAAGTTTAAGATTAGGGGTGTTTAGACTCGGGGTTCATGTTAGGGTGTTAGGTGTAGACATAAATTTTATTTCCCCATAGGAATCAATGGGGCTGCGTTAGAAGCTGAACGTTGCTTTTTTGCAGGTGTTAGGTTTTTTTTCAGCTGATTCTGCCCCATTGATTCCTATGGGGAAATCGTGTATGAGGACGTTTTGGCAGCTCACCGCTACCGTAAGCAACGCTGGTATTGAGGTGAGATGTGGAGCTAAATTTTGCTCTACACTCACTTTTTTGCGGCTAACGCTGGGTTTAAAAAAAAACGTAATACCAGCGTTGTCTTAAGTGAGCGGTGAGAAAAAACTACTCATTAGCAATGCACCCCTGTTAACGCAAAACTCGTAATCTCGGTGAAGGTTAGGTTAAAAGGGTTTAAAAGAAATGAGCGACTTTCTCAAATAGAGTTATAATCTGCATTTGATTTGAATTTGTATATAGTAGAAACTCAAATAATGCAGATAATGCATAGAAGAGTGGCTCTGCAGTTCCTCTGAACAAACAACAAAATAATGAGCTCAGGATTAATGAAGCAGTTCGCTAATTTAGTATTGCATTTAATGAAAAAGTAGGTCCCAGATAGTTACTATGTTTTAAAGTAGCGAGTGTGAGATTCTTCCATTAACTGTTAAGTTTGGTAAATGCAATCTTCGTTTTGTATACAGCTTAACAAAACAATTGAAGTAAGATTAAAGAGAACGTTTGTATGACATTAAAACACAGTCTGAGTAAAGTCACTTTACCTTATTGTTTTGTGCTGTCCTATAAGGCTGGAATCAGTAACAAAGTTCAACACTGAATAATAAAGAGATTACCTTCTGATGGCTTACTTGCAGATCTGTTAGAAATGTCAGAGAGAATCTTAGGCTGTAATCCTGGAAGCAATGTTAGTGCTCTGAAGGAGAGTGGAATCAGCTGGGCTGTAGAGCTCACAAAGGTGTTTGTGCAGCATAGCTGTAATGACCTGGAATAAACTGCAGAGTGTATTCACCCAAGACACATGTGAATTAAATACAATAATCAGGCAACAAATCTAGTAAGAAGGCTGGTTATATAGCAATGAAAGTAGGTAGGAGGTGATATGACTTAAATGTATATCACACTTTTATTGCGTGTACATCAATGCCATACTCGTTTTTTTCCTGACCATCCTTTGTCATACATCTGTTTGAATTGGAATATAAGATGAATATTGGACTTCTAATGATATTAGTAAGAGTATTGTTTTGTTTGTTCAAAAAGTTTGATATACAATCACAATCAATCGTTTTTTAACTGTCTATACTATTTTTCCTCCACAGCTCCGTGCCACCAGGATGAAGATAGGAGATGTCCCCACGATGGATGAAAATTTTGATGCCTGGATGAAGACCTCGACGGCTGGATGAAGATGGATGTCCGGACTTCACGAACTGTGAGTAGATATTCTGGGGTTAGTGTGGATTTTTTTTTAGATTAGGGATGGGCAGTAAAAGACTCAGCTGATTGAAAAAGAGCTGAATTCCCTTTTAAGGGCAATGCCCATACAAATGTACCTTTAGGGGTAATGGGTAGCTTAGGGGGGTTTTTAGACTTAGGTTTGCTGTTAGGGGGATTTTGTAATTTTTAGGTAAAAGAGCTGTTTAGCTTAGGGCAATGCCCTACAAAAGGCCCTTTTAAGGGTTATTGGTAGTTTATTGATAGGTTAGGTAGGGGATGTTTTTTAATGTTTGGGTGGCTTTTTGTTTTTATAGGGATATTAGATAAGGTGTAATTTTTATTATTTTGGATAATTTCATTTATTATTTTTTGTAATTTTAGAGTTTTTTATTTTTCGTAATTTTAGAGTTTTTATTTTTTTTGTAATGCAATTTTTTTTTTAATTTTTCGTTGTGTTAGGATTTGTTTATTTTTTATTTTCCGTTAATTTTATTGTTTTAAATTAGTAATGTTTGGTTAATTTATAGTTTAAACTTAGGGTTTTTTTATTTCACAGATAAGTTTTTATTTATTTAAAGCTATTTATATTGTAAATGTAATTTAAATTAGGGGGGTATTAGGTTTAGGGGTTAAAAATGTAATTTAGTGTGTTACGATGTGAGGGGGCGGCGGTTTAGGTGTTAATAGGTTTAGTTTAGTAGTTGCAATGTGGGGGACGGCGGTTTAGGGGTTAATAGGTTTATTATAGTAGTTGCCATGTGGGGTTAATAGGTTTATTTAGTGTTGACTAAGTGGGTGGGCGTCAGATTAGGGGTTAATAAATTTAATAAAGTATTGCGATGCGGGAGGGTGGCGGTTTAGGGGTTAATAGGTAGTTTATGGGTGTTAGTGTACTTTGTAACTTATGTACTTTGTAACTTAGTTATGAGTTTTGTGTGTTTTGCAAAATCCATAACTACTGGTCTCAGATTGCAATATGGATTACGGCGGTGTAGGTTGAGCAATTGCGTCTCATGCATAAAAATTCCCCTGTTGGTAATGCTTTAATTGTATTTGGGGCATGAGCGCTCGAGCTATGCAGACTACTGTTTGTGGCTGTTTTTTTCCCTATAGACAGCCATATTTATTTTTTGTAATCTGAAGATTTAAGAATGTTATCACCTGTTGATTTGCTTCATAAATTAGTCTAAAATTCAGTTTATTTTTGTTGAGCTTTTTTAAGAATATATCCAAATCATATTTGGTGCCTTCCCAAAGAAAAAGAATGTAATCTATGTAACATATTCATAACGGTTTGTGGTATGTAAATTTTGTATCTTCACAAAATTGAGTAATTCAAGAATAAAATCATCATGCATGTCATCTTCTTCTGAACCCATCCATAAAAAAAAAAAAGTTTAACTGCTTTTAAACCCAGATCATAGTTGATGCTGGTATATAAAGATTCCACATCTGCGGTTACCAACCAGGTAGTAGAATTAACATATATATATTCTAGTTGTTTGAGAACATCTATAGCATCCTGCACATAAAATGCCATTCATGGTATGTATTCCCTTAGTCTATAATCTACATATTGGCTGGCCTTTTCTGTGAGGCTGTTAATGCCTGATAATATCGGACAGCCTGGTGGATGAGTTATCTTTATGAATTTTTGGGATCAGATAAAATGTAGTTATTGTGGGGTTGGATATTTTTAGAAATTGATGTTCTTCGATGTTATAATATTATCTTTCGCCTAGATTTAGAGTTCTGCGTTAGCCGTCAAAACCAGCGTTAAGGGGTCCTAACGCTGGTTTTTACCGCCCGCTGGTATTTAGAGTCAGTCAGGAAAGGATCTAACGCTCACTTTCCAGCCGTGACTTTTCCATACCGCAGATCCCCTTATGCCAATTGCATATCCTATCTTTTCAATGGGATCTTCCTAACGCCGGTATTTAGAGTCTTGGCTGAAGTGAGCGTTAGAACTCCAGCCGCAGAAAAAAGTCAGTAGTTAAGAGCTTTATAGGCTAACGCCGGTTTATAAAGCTCTTAACTACTGTGCTCTAAAGTACACTAACACCCATAAACTACCTATGTACCTCTAAACCGAGGCCCTCCCACATCGCCGCCACTATAATACATTTTTTAACCCCTAATCTGCAGACCACACACCGCCGCCACCTACATTATCCCTATGTACCCCTAATCTGCTGCCCCTAACATCGCGACACCTACATAATATTTATTAATCCCTAATCTGACCCCCCCCAATGTCACCGCTACCTTACCTACACTTATTAACCCCTAATCTGCTGACCGGACCTCACCGCCACTATAATAAATGTATTAACCCCTAAAACGCCGCACTCCCGCCTCACAAACCCTATAATAAATTTTATTAACCCCTAATCTGCCCTCCCTAACATCGCCGCCACCTAACTTCAAGTATTAACCCCTAATCTGCCGACCGGACCTCACCGCTACTCTAATAAATGTATTAACCCCTAAAGCTAAGTCTAACCCTAACCCTAACACCCCCCTAAATTAAATATAATTTAAATCTAACAAAATAAATTTATATTAAATTTATATTTATTATTAAATAAATTAATCCTATTTAAAGCTAAATACTTACCTGTAAAATAAACCCTAATACAGCTACAATATAACAAATAATTACATTGTAGCTATTTTAGGATTTATATTTATTTTACAGGCAAATTTGTATTTATTTTAACTAGGTACAATAGCTATTAAATAGTTATTAACTATTTAATAGCTACCTAGTTAAATAATTACAAAATTACCTGTACAATAAATCCTAACCTAAGTTACAATTAAACCTAACACTACACTATCAATAAATTAATTAAATAAACTACCTACAATTACCTACAATTAAATCAACTAAACTAAATTACAAAAAAAACCAAACACTAAATTACAAAAAATAAAAAAAGATTACAAGAATTTTAAACTAGTTACACCTACTCTAAGCCCCCTAAAAAAATTACAAAGCCCCCCAAAATAAAAAATGCCCTACCCTATTCTAAAATAAAAAGTTAACAGCTCTATTATCTTACCAGCCCTTAAAAGGGCCTTTTGCGGGGCATGCCCCAAAGAAATCAGCTCTTTTGCCTGAAAAAAAACATACAATACCCCCCCACATTACAACCCACCACCCACATACCCCTAATCTAACCCACCGAAACCTCCCTTAAAAAACCTAACACTAAGCCCCTGAAGATCTCCCTACCTTGTATTCACCCAGCCGGGTATCACCGATCCGTCCAGAAGATAGTCCGAAGTCTTAATCCTATCCGGCAAGAAGAGGTCCAGAAGAGGATCCGAAGTCTTCATCCTATCCGGCAAGAAGAGGTCCTCCAGAGGGTCCAAAGTCTTCATCCAGGCGGCATCTTCTATCTTCTTCCAACCCGGAGCGGAGTGGGTCCATCTTGAAGCAGCCGACGCGGAGCAATCCTTCCTCACCGACGTCCTAAATCCAAATGAAGGTTCCTTTAAATGACGTCATCCAAGATGGCGTCCCTCGAATTCCGATTGGCTGATAGGATTCTATCAGCCAATCGGAATTAAGGTAGGAAAAATCTGATTGGCTGATTGAATCAGACAATCAGATTCAAGTTCAATCCGATTGACTGATGGGGAGCTTTGTTATTTTTTTAGGGGGCTTAGAGTAGGTGTAATTAGTTTAAAATTCTTGTAATCTGGATTAAAATTACACAAAAAAAAAAGATTAAAATTACACAAAAAGATTAAAATTACACAAAATAGGAGCCCATCAACTCCAGTTGATGGGCTCCTATTTTGTGTAATTTTAATCTTAGCAAGAACCTAACTTAAAACTTGATACTAATTCAGTTAGTTTACTCACTATCCAGCAAGCGGTATTGAGCCGCATACAGTTATATGCTCAGATGGTTGTGGGTAGCTAATAGCTACATTATTTCAAAACGGACGGGTAGTAAAACAATTTGTTTATAATGGTTGAATGTAGATGGATTTTGATAAATAATCCACTTTGATTATAGTCTAACAAGACAATTATTCTAGTAAAAATTACTGGTAATAAATATATGAGTGGATTATGATAAGTTTAATTGGCACATAGTTGCCTTTAAGTATTTATTTAAGGACAAACCGATGATAATTCTAGTGGTACATTAGTATTACATTTGTGATCACAGAAGTTAACCATCACACAGACGAACTGTTACTAACCTGGGGTTATCTGTACTGCAATAACAAGTTGCTTAGCCATTTCTGTAATAATAAATTGCTTAGCCATTCCATAAGGGAACTGCAGTCCCTTACACTAGATAAGCCAGTACCAATCATATGTACATGATACAATTTAAGTCATATTATAATTTTAGTGGGATACAAATATTACCCCTAAATCATTATTGGAATGAAAGTAATTAAGTTAATTGTGTAGCTACTGTGGCAATACCTCGGTTTTGTGTAATCTAACAATATCGACACAAGCAGCTCTATTTATGGCAAAGTGAATTGCAGTATCAAAACACTTGATGCAAATATCCTATTATACGTACACGGTATACCCCATTATACCATAAATCACTTCACAACAGTAGGATACCTACCTACAAGACGTCTGTTGAGAATGGGTACACATACTATATCTTACTAGATTTTTTATAATTTACAAGTAGTAATACAGCATTGTGATATACCCACTTTACATTCAACCTGCCCATACTGGGGCTCTATTTTCTAAGGATCATTATCCTTATATTGGTTTGCAGACTAGTGTATATTTTGTATATTTGGATATTTATTATCCCCTCACCATTTTATTTGTCAGCTTATGCTGATTCTCTCTAACCTATACCTAGTATATTGTTTCTCCCGTCCAGGACTTAAGTTAACTCAGTTCTTGTAATTTTTAAATGTATTGTCTTACCATTGATTTTAACAAGTCCCAATAAAAGTTAAATTTTATTTTACCCAGTGTGACCCGTTACATAGTACTCTGTCTTCATTTCATTGGATATAGGGAATTAGAGTGCTACCCAGATGTTCAATCTATTGGAGGTTTATACCTCCTCTTTTTGTTAATAAGTGTAAGGTTAGGGGTGTTTAGACTCGGGGTACATGTTAGGGTGTTAGGTGCAGACTTAGAAAGTGTTTCCCCATAGGAAACAATGGGGCTGCGTTAAGAGCTGAACGCTGCTTTTTTGCAGGTGTTAGGTTTTTTTTCAGCTCAAACTGCCCCATTGTTTCCTATGGGGGAATCGTGCATGAGCACGTTTTTCAAGCTGGCCGCTACCGTAAGCAACGCTGGTATTGAGAGTTGAAGTGGCGGTAAATTATCTCTACGCTCCCTTTTTGGAGCCTAACGCAGCCCTTCAGAGAACTCTAAATACCAGCGTTATTTAAAAGGTGCGGGGGGAAAAAAACACACGTAGCTAACGCACCCCTTTGGCCGCAAAACTCTAAATCTAGGCGATGATTAGCTCTTTCGATAATATGTAGATATTTCTGTAGATAATCTTTCAATGGATTGTACCCAAGTTTCATGTAACATGTGGTGTTTTTCAGTTGTTTGTTTCTTTTAGTTACATTTCAATTGCCCATATAACTACATTTCCCCTCTTGTCTGAAATTCGTATAATTACATCATTCTAAGTTTTCATTTCAGAGAGAGCTTTTTGTTCCTTTTTTGTAAAATTTTGTTCTGTATCTGTCTTTTTTAATTGTATTATTTTATCACATACCAGCTCATTGAATACTTCAAATTGAGGGCTTTGGTTAATATTGGGCATAAATAGTGATTTGTTTTTCAGTTTATCTCTCCATTCTTTTTCTTATGATGGTTCACTTGTTTTAATAATTCTTCCAGAGTTTCCGAAGAATTCCTTTCTTCCTCAGACCAAGAGGCCAATTTATCAAGCTCCGAATGGAGCTTGAGGGCCTGTGTTTCTGGCGAGCTTGAATACCACTGCTCCATTACCCTGTCCGCCTGCTCTGAGTAGGCGGACAGAGATCGCCACAATTCGACCCGATCAAGTACAATCGGGTTGATTGACACCCCCTGCTGGCGGACGATTGGCCGCAAATCTGCAGGGGGCGGCGTTGCACCAGCAGTTCACAAGAGCTGCTGGTGCAATGCTGAATACAGAGAGCGTATTGCTCTCTGCATTCAGCGAGGTCTGTCGGACCCTTAATATATTGGCCCCAATGGGGGAAATGTAGTTATATGGCCAGTTGAAATGTACCTAAAAGAAACAGACAAACAACTGAAAAACAACACATAAAGAACATCAATTTCTAAAAATATCCAACCCCACAATAGCTACATTTTATCTGATCCCAAAAATTCATAAAGATAAAAACCAGGCCGTCCGATAGTATCAGGCATTAACAGTCTCACAGAAAAGGCCAGCCAATATCTAGATTATAGACTAAGGGAATACCTACCACAAATGGCATCTTATGTGCAGGATGCTACAGATGTTCTCAAACAACAAGAAAATATATATGTTAATTTCACTACCTGGTTGGTAACCGCAGATGTGGAATCTTTATATACCAGCATCAACCATGATCTGGGTTTAAAAGCAGTTAAATATTTTTTGAATATGGGTTCAGAAGAAGATAAGATGCATGATGATTTCATCCTTGAATTACTCAGTTTTGTGTTGGATCATAACTTTTTTACATTCTACCATGGCTTTTACCTTTAAACCCATGGTACAGCAATGGGGACAGCTTGCGCCCTGATGTATGCCATCCTATTCTTAGGCTGGTGGGAGCAGTACCTTGTTTTTTCAGATGAAAATACAAAATTTACGAACCACATACCATTATGGATACGTTACATAGATTATGGGCTTTTTCTTTGGGAAGGCACCAAAGATAATTTGGATATATTCCTAAAAAATCTCTTTTTTGGAATATAACCTCTTGAGAAAGTTCCCACGTTGGGGAACGAAACAGCCGTCGAGGAATACAACTAATCACCTACGGGTGTAGGTCTCAGGTGCTACGTGCAACAAACAGCACAGCTAAGAACTGGTTTATCAACACCGGTGCCTTGAAATCTCTAGGAGTGAACAGTTGACAAGCTCCACGCTGTCCAGGAAAGACAGCCCACACTGAAACTGCTACTATACGGTGTATCAAGATGACTAAAAGCTGTAACCTGCTTTGATCCTAAGACAGTGTTTGTCTGATATGCACATTTGTTTCTTTTATCTGGTATGCTTAATACCTACTGTTTTTAAAGGTGTTTTACTGTGTGTCAATTATAAAAAACCCTTTCACTTGAGTCCAGTTGCGCTCTTTTCTTTTTTATATTTTTAAAATATCTCAACCAATACTCGCCAGCTCCCGGCCCAATAACAATAATATACTGACTATTTACTCTCCACTTTGATGATCAATATTCCTTTTAGAGGAATTTGGATTGCAAAATATTGCTGCATCGACAGATGTTTAACTTATGGAGATTTAATATTAGGAACCACTACTCAGGACGTCAGAAGAGGCACGGCGGCAGCCTTTCTCCACCAGCTTATCCCCCCCCCCGACCTGCAGGGTAGTGCAGACCCACATTATTGCTCACACTAGGAGGTAAAGAAACTTGGCAATATGGATGGGACATCTCGGAATGAAATTCAAACCCTCTTAGCCGTACTAGCCCAGAAAATGGACACGAATTTAGCTCATCTCATAGCCATTACGAAAGCCTGCCCCTGAGAAGAACCGCATGAAGAGAAGCAAATGGCGACTACAATAGAGCATGACTTACAACATAGCCACCCGCAGTCCCCTCTCAGCAGTTTGGAGAACACTTTGTGCCCATTGGAACTAAAGGAGACCACATTCATGAAGCAGCAAGAAGCTTCCCTATGTTGCCAAAGAGGCAAAGTCCTGGATGTCATGCCTACCTTTTGTGCTCCTGAAACTGGGAGAGTGCCTGAGAAAAAGCTGTCACTAGCGTGGGTGGATGCAGCTGGCCACCTGACGCGATGTTCAGTGAAGCCTAATGTTCCGGTGATAACCGGTGAATTAGGTTTTCATGTGGGACCCTCCTTGGTAAGAACTGATGCGGCCCTGGTCTCTTATACCCATCTGGCATCCTCATGCCCGGTAGCTCAGATTTACTCCGGGTGATCTCCCCAACAACATCCTTTCATCATTTGCTCCGCTCTGAGCTCTCATTTAATCTGTGGCAAGTTCAGCAAGGCTAGGAGAGGAATTGGGTGACATTTCACTGTGTTTTTGGCTCTCCCTAAGATAATGATTTTGCCTGCGGCAGACACAATATCTTGGACATTATATTTTACCTTAACTTTGACCAGCGGGCAGTCCTGTTTTATTCATCAGCTCTCCACTTATTAAAGATGACTGTATAGTCTGATGCTTAGTTAAAGGACTTGGCTTTCAGTTTTAATTACTCTGCTCAACCTGGGTATCTTGTACACACAACTTGTCAGGTGTACCAAGTAACGTGTGCTTAAACAATGGGTACTCTTAGTACTAATTATACATTAGGTCCCTTTACTGAGGAGTCTTACATGGATATCATAATAGCCCATTTGGGTTGTGCAATTGATTTTTGTCTTGGTGTGTGCATGTACCCCTTCCCTACAGATATCGTTATTCACTATAATATAAACCATACTATAACCATAGGGAACTCTGATTGATTGTAACCCACTGTGTATCATCCTTATTCATCCGGACAAGGCTTTATGATTTGAAATGTGATTATATGCTACTAAATAGAAGTGATTAGGAAGGGGTCATTTGTCTCAACCTTATCATAAGTGTAATGCTAACATTTATCTTCTAACTCAAACCCTTACATTTTCTATATGCAGCAATGGTTGTTTATTTACACTCAGTGTCACTGACATGCACTTTATTTTCTTTAACATAAGCAACCACAGTTCAAGCATCATTTTGTATCTATGATGCAGACTATCACATATGGCCCAAGAGTGACGATATAAGTAAATAACACACAATCTGTGTGTGCTTCTAGTGCTACATATACATTAGGTCCCCTTCTTGAGGAGTTCCATGTAAAGTTCATAATAGCCCACACATGTGGTATAATTAATACTCAGCTCTACTCAGACGTGGGCCTTCTCCATAAATGTATAGTTATTCACCATAGTACAAGCCGCCCTTTTATTACAGGGATGTCTGATATATTGTTTTTTCATTGTGTAGTGCTCTTAACCTATGGGGCAAAGATCTGGAATTGAAAGGTGAAAGGGTCCCTAAATATTAAAGGGCAGGAGGGATCAGGAAGGTGACATCTATCTCAGCCATATAAAATGTACTAAACTAGCTTTTTCCTCCTAGTTCAAATACTTTCTTCTTATATATTCACTAATGGTTCCTTAGCTATACTTGGTGTCGCTGACACTTACTTTGCTTTTCTTATCTTAAGCAACCACAGTTCAAATGTTATTATATGTTCAAGTTGTATTCTATTACATGTGGCCCAAGAGTGGTCCCTATGTAACTACCATTGGATACTATCTTAGTGACACAGTCGGTCCAAAAGTGGCCGGTACAGTAGTTACTTCATAGATATATTATATAAAGAAAAGTGAGATAGGGGGGCGGAGCCGGAACGCCATCTAAGATGGACGCACCTCACTGAGCTCCTATTAAGTGGTGAGGAGTAAGGCACTAAACCTTCATGACCGGACGCCAAAAATGACCTGAAAACAGGTATATTAACAAAAGAATTACCCGCACTACAAATCGGTACTTTCCGATCACCGGAACTCACTTCCACAGAGCCGCAACTATCACGGCCTACACGGCGTGCACGGAACACGCAGCTATCCTAAACCGATGCAGATCTTAAGGCGACCTAGGAGCAAGGAAGCCGTTATATGACCGCACAGAGCTAACAGTCCTCCGGAATCAGCCTGTCAAGGTAAATTGTCTCAATCACACAGCGCAATACGATACGGTGGCTAAGTCTAATAATCAGAGCTTATCATTCCATTTGGGGACAGAGAATTTACTAACAATAACGATGAGTGATAAGGACCATGTTATAACAAATAAAAGAAACATCACACATAACGCAAAAAAACCTGAACCAGCAAAGATATGCTTTTATTGCTGCTAAACAGATATTACACATAACCAACAGAGAATAGGCCGGCATAACACATTCAGGGGCCACGTGGAGCAAAACCGCCATAGTCAAACAAATGTGAACAGAACTATTGGGGCCTATAATTAGCTCTCACGAAAACAGCAGCTGAAGGTTACTTATTTTTACTGCACTTTGAGCAAGAGGCAAAAAGAGATTCAAGACGCTGCAGCACCATACATATTCACGCAGAAATCATTCATTACTTTACAGCATATGTTTGATCTGAGATGGCAACTAGAAGAATAGCTAAGCAAGACAAAATCAATAAACCAGTTAACAGCAACGTTAATACCTTCTTCAAACCTGTAGAAAAACAGAAACCCACTGAAGAAGCACTAGAGGTTAATATAGACAAAATGCAAGATGAAAGCTGCACAATGTCTCAAAACAGTGACAATGAAGAGGTGTCGACTAAAGAAGGCCCTATCACTTACAGGGCAATGGAATCACTTATAAACCAGGTGAAATCCTGTATAAAAGAAGAGTGTGCGGAACTTAAAAGAGAAATAACAGACTTGGGAAGCAGGGTAGACACTCTGGAGGGTGACAGAGAAGACATGACGGCAGAAATGCTTAATATGTCAAACAAAATGCGATCACAGCAGAGACAGATCTCAGATCTGGAAACCAAATTAGATGAAATCGAAAACAGAACCCGCCGTAATAATATAAGAATTAAAGGAATACCGGAATCGGTTCTGGGCCCTCACCTGAAAAATTACTTAGACGGCCTATTTAGGTCTCTCTTAGAAGAAGACCATCCTGATACTACAGCAATACAAATGGAGAGAGCACATCGCTCCTTAAAACCAAAGCCACCTGAAACAAATCCCCCTAGGGATGTCGTTATCTGCTTCACTAAATACCAAGAGAAAGAGCTCATTCTGCAACAAGCTCGTAAACAGCAAAACTTCACCTACCAAGGTGCTACCATAAAATTTTTCGCCGACCTGTCTATATTGACCCTACAGAGAAGAAGGGAATTTACAACTTTAACACAACACCTCAGATCACTAAACATCCCTTATAGATGGGGCTTTCCAGTGCAGGTCCAGGTGATAAAGAATGGGAAAAGACATGAATGCTCTCAAGTAATAGATATAAACTCCTTCTGCATCAACCTGGACATACCACCACCAAAACCCACAATGACTGATCCCAAAGATACAGACCCCCAGAGGAAAAGACTTTCCCCAGTCACCAAACACAGAACATGGAGCGATATCACCAAAACACCACCTTCTAAGAAAACTTCTCTCCATAGACCATCTACAGCTAAAACTTGAATAGCCTCTCCAAGAAGAAGAGGGAATTTACACCAGTTTTTACCACCTATTACATGGGTTTAAACTGCGCGACAGACTTAACACTTTTCAAGAGTTAAGCTAACCGTATCCTTTGCTATGTTGGTACTTCTAGAAATATTACAAAAAATGTAATGTGATGTTGATGTTGTTTTTTCCTTTTTATGTTATTTTCTCCTTCCCCAGTTCTAACCATCAATAGACTTTACCATCAAAAGACTCAGAGAAATGCTACCAGTGTATGTGGACAGATTGATCATTTATTGTTATATCTAAATACGATACGATATACTAAATTAGGTTATGCATTTTCTCTGCCTGTATTTCTGCAAAAATGTGATCGGTAGCTATTGATTAACATGTATATAGTTTTTCACATTCTCAGATATCTAGGTCAGACCTAAGAAGAGCTCCTGAGATGACCAATAAACTAGTAAAACTCCAGACTACAATATGGTAACAAAGATACAATCTAAAGTTAAGTGACACTTTCCATTGTAACTCCTGGATGTAAGACCATAGCACACTTAAATCATAGATGTAGACACTCTGACTGTTTATGTGACTACCTGTCCCACGGAAAATGTCTTAACCACGTTAATTGTTGATAAAGTCCTAACCCTGTGGGCTCCAATATTTAGTAATTAATTTATTAAAAGACGTTCCGCTAAAGGGATAAAGATCCCGATAGTAGAGACATCCTATCATCTCACTACACAAAACCTGATATGTTATCTCAATGCTGAGGCCAAAATAACTCAACACTGACACCCAGTTAGCAAATTATAACACATTAACAAAACAGATCTAGTTGTCTTCCAACTTTTATCTGACTAGAACTACACCAAAACATAACAAACTTCGTCAGGAGGACCATTAGCTAGCTGACCTAAAAGAATTCTGATAATTGTCTTTATTAAAATAAAAAAGTTCTTATATTTGCTACATGTCATATAGGCATTTATGTTACAGCCTTACCAGACCACTATACGACCCCTGTTTATAACCCTTACTTGGGCTTTTTCCTTTTCTTTCTCTTTTCTCTTCTTTATCTCCCCTTTATTTTCTCTGCTGCTCTATTTATTTCAATCCATTCTCCCTCCCACTCTTTGTAATACTCGTCTACACCAGAGACATTATCCTCCCCTCCCTATTTTTCCCCCACACACCCTCTTCCTTCTATCCCCCCTCTACCTCTGTCAATTACCGCCTCCTAACATTATCCCCCTCGCTAGCAATTGAAACCAGAGATTACCTATATTACCGTAGACTATAAGACATCTTCTTTCATTATATACAAAGCAACATGACGAAACCTCAAATACTCAATAAACTTAATATGGCGACGCAAAATGTTAAAGGATTTTTATCTACACAAAAAAGATCAATCACACTACACGACTTCTATAAAAAGGGATTAGATATTGTTTTTATACAAGAAACCCACTTTAGGAAAAAACACGAGCCCACCCTCCCTTCGCGCTATTACGATAGACATTTCACTAGCTCTAATACAACAAAAAAAAATGGGGTTAGTATACTACTAAAGAGAGGACTCCCCTTTGAACTAATACATACCAAACAAGATGAAGAGGGTAGATTCCTGTTGGTGGTAGGCACCTGCTATGGTAGACCTTTGACACTCCTAAACCTTTATGCACCAAACCGCCCCAAACCTGCCTTTTTCAGAAAGGTGATGAACCTGTTAATTGACTTAGCAAAAGGCCCAATTTTTATTGCCGGGGACCTGAACTTCCCAGCGGATCCATCCCTAGATGTTTCCTCTGGGAAATCGTACATGCCATCTAAATTGATCAAAGCGAACTGGCAAGCACTCCAAACAGTGCCAACCTTTGACACCTGGCGAATGACACACTACGCAACAAGGGACTACACATTTTTCTCGCACCCACAAAAAATATACACAAGACTAGACTACATTCTTTGTGACCAGACTTCTTTAAAACTCTTGATAGACGCTAAAATATCCCAAACACCTTGGTCAGATCACGCGATGGTGCTAAGCTCATTTGCATGGCCCCAGAAACCAGGCACACGCAACACTTGGAAACTAAACAACATAGTCTTTACAGACCCTGTAATGTTACAATCTATCATAGAAAAGACCTCCCTGTTCTTTGATATAAACATCCCACAAGACACTTCTCACATCAATAACTGGGAGACATATAAGTGTTATATAAGGGGGGAAATAATTAAACAAACAGCTCAACATCGCAGACAACAAGAACTGACTTATAAGTCCCTCACTAATTCACTCTCCTTAGCAGAAACAGAACACAAAAAGAATCCATCCTCCAACGACCTTCTAAACAATCTGAAAAAAGCTAGAGATGCACTCAACATATATCTTGACGAACATGCACACAGACGTGCACTCACGTTAAATGCAAAATATTTTGCAGAAGGAAATAAAACGGGTAAACTTCTAGCTAGATCACTTAAGAAAAAACTCTACAAGTCTTTCATTAGAACAATTAAAGATGTAAATAAAAAGGACCAATACAATAGTGAAGACATAGCGAACGGCTTCTCAGAATACTATAGCAAATTATACAATCTAGACAAAACCACCCCCAATAACAAACAGGAACAAATAGACAACTACTTAACTAATGTGATCCTCCCTTCACTATCTGATTCAGATAAAATAGAATTGGAATCTCCTTTCACGCTTTCGGAACTACAAGACACTATAAAGCAATTGACACCAGGGAAAGCACCAGGCCCAGATGGGTTCACCCCAAACTTCTTCAAAACCCTCTCACCCCACATATGCCCACACCTGCTACAACTTTTCAATACAATGAATAATAACTCTCCCTTCCCTCACCATATGTTAGAAGCAAATATAACAGTCATTCCCAAACCAGGCAAAGATTCCACCCAAATGACAAACTACAGACCCATATCATTGCTAAATGTAGATGTTAAGATTTTTGCCAAGCTTTTGGCGAATAGGCTAAAACGCTTCCTACCTGGTCTGATACATGAGGATCAGGTGGGATTTATCCCCTCACGCGAAGCCAAAGACAACACTACCAGACTTTTACATATTCTACATCATTCCTCATCTGAACATATCCCCTTTATCTTACTATCAACCGACGCCGAGAAGGCCTTTGATAGGCTGGATTGGCAATTTCTGTGGTCCACCCTACATAAATTTGGTCTCCCTCAAATATTTATAGAAAAAATATTAGCTATATACTCCAAACCTAATGCAAAAGTAATAGTCAATAATACAACATCACACAACTTTCCAATACACAACGGCACTAGGCAGGGATGCCCCCTCTCACCTCTACTCTTTGCCCTATCGGTGGAAGTTCTAGCAGCAAAAGTACGCGCCTCATCTGAGGTAGAGGGAGTTAGTATAGGGGAATGTAACACCAAATGTTTGTTGTTTGCTGATGACATACTATTTACATTGACGAACCCCAAAAGATCTTTACGCGCGCTCACCGAAATCCTAACTGAATATAAACAACTATCTAATTTCTCCATTAATATGGGGAAGTCAATGATCATGCCCATCCATCTAAAACATGAAGATAATCGATTTATCAACTCCCAAACACTTTTCCCTCTAGCAAACCATATCACATATTTAGGTTTAGCCATCCACCCCAATATAAAGGACACCATCGAATGGAACTACAAGGCCCTAAAGCAAAAGATAGAAATCGAATTAAATAATTGGCATAAATCAAGACACTTGACTTGGCTGGGCAGAGTAAATGCGATCAAAATGACCACACTACCTAAGATACTATATATATTACAAACATTGATACTAATACCTTCATCAACATACCTAACTAACTTACAAAAACAGATCAACAACTTCATTTGGTCTTACTCCAAACCACGGATATCCACTCACACTCTTTACTTATCTAAGCAGAAAGGAGGCCTAGGCATACCTAATTTAATGAATTATTACAAAGCAATACACTTATCACGCATTGCCACATGGAATCAAATTAAAAATCCAAAGAGCTGGGTATTAATGTATGCCCAAAAATTACCTGACACCACCATACGAGATATTTGCTGGATACCCAAAAGATATCGCCCAAAAGAAGTCACACAAAATATCTTTCTTGCAGAAACACTACGTATATGGGATACACTCCTAGCCACACACAAACAGATCTCGACTTCTATCTCACCTCTCACACCCATATTAAATAGTAAAATCTTTCCAGGACTACAATTTAATAGACCTGCTAACAAAGACGATCAACCCTCGTATGTACCAATTTTCCATTTAATTAAAGAAGGAGATATTAAAAACTTTACTGATATACGTAATAGTATAGGTCCCCCACTAGACACCTGGTTCTCCTACTTCCAAATTAGACACTTTTTACAGTCACACCCCCAGAATCCAAATTTCAACAGACCACTCACAACTTTCGAAACAATGTGCCTCCTCCCTACGACCCCTAAACACCTCATCTCTCTCACATACCAATTAATACAGACATTAGAAGCCCGTAAACCATCTTCCTATAGACCAGCCTGGGAAAAAGAACTGAATATACAGCTAGATGACCGGGAGTGGGAGAGATGTTTTATGTCCATCAAAAAATCCTCTATCTCAGCAAACATTGTAGAAACTAACTACAAACTAATTTCCAGATGGTATCTTACGCCCACACGTCTACACAGAATTTACCCATCAGTATCCCCTAGATGCTGGAGGCAGTGCGAGGAACAAGCTACCTTGTCTCATATTTGGTGGCATTGTCCACTAATTAGACCTTTCTGGGAACAAATTGAAAGGTACATCTCGAAAAAGTTAAACCAAAATATAATACTTGAACCCCAAACAATCTTGCTCCACAACCTCCCCAATCTTAGATGCCAATACAAAAACTCCTTATTTCAGATTCTAATTAATAGCGCCAAAAGACTGATCCCGCGACTATGGAAAAAATCCCAAACTCCCACCTTTCAGCAATGGTTAGACGAGGTCAACCATGACCTTAAATTAGAAGAGATGTATCATAGTTATTACTCTAGGAAAGACCAATTTCTCAATATACTTTTTCTCTGGAGACAAGACGGATGACTACTTTAAACACTTTATGCACTTCAAACACTGAAATTAATACTTACTCGGAAATAACTATCCAACTGTCTAGCGAAAACCCCTCCCCCCTTTCCTCCCTCTCTCTCCCCCTATAACCTTTCATTTCATATATTATTTATATCTTCCATGTTAATGTTATGACATTTTGTTTTTGTTGGAAAATCTGCTGAAATGATGAATGTACAGAATATACATTGGTTTGCATTCTCGCGAAATATTATTATGACTAACTGTCTGAAAATTGATTCTGTATACTTTTATTCTGTTAATAAAAAATATTGAATTTAAAAAGAAAAGTGAGATATTGTGATATGTCCATAGTCCCTTCTTTGTTTAGTGATATGGTATATTGACAGTCTATAATTTGAGTAGTGAACTTGTTTAGATTGAAATTATGTCTAACATACTAAGTAGCCTAATAGAGCAATAATTCAGTTTTTATGCTGTTAATTGTATGATTAATCTATTCATGAGAGATACTAATGGTGCGTTCATATATATATCTTCTTAGTGACTATGATAGTGTCAGGGTGCCAGGAATCAGACTGAGACGAGAAGTGCAAAAATAATCACACCTTTATTAATAGCAAAAAATAATAAAAAGTCCACAAGTCAAATAACAAGCCAGGAATCAAAACCAGAGCTGGTAGTCAGACGAGCCGAGTCAGGAGCCAAAGCGAATAGTCAGACGAGCCGGAATCAGGAACAAGGAAAACAGCAGAGTCAGGGACAAGCCAGGGATCTGGAACCAGGAAGGACGTCAGGCAGCCAGGTAATACACAGGAACTCTCACAAACAGGTCTGCGACAACGCAAAGGCAAAGCATACTGAACAGAGGCCCTTTAAATAATAAGTGATGACATCACAATTCTGAGACTGCATCCTGTCTCACATGGATGATGCATACCAGACTGGCCATAAAAGGAAGTGCAGGAATCGAGCAGCATCCCCCACAGCACATGTCTCTCTATCTGGTTACATTTTAGCAACTTTAATAATTTCAGTATAGGGTGGGGTATTGTGCATCTAATTTGCTTTGCCTAGATTCCCGTACGTATATAGAGGTATCCATATACACCCAGTTTAAATAACTGATATTATTAATTAGAACTGTATGACATACTATGCACATATCGACAGGATGTAGAATCATAATCCAGTATATTTGATTCAGGGGTTTCCTATATGATAAGTCCTATTAGGGTTTTCATTTTTGACTAATTATGCATGCCTTAAGTAGTTTCCACAGTGAACTATGAATGCTAGTAGTGTTCTGATATGTATTCTGATATCTCCTGATTGTTTGAGAAGTTTGAGGTTTTGTATTATATTTGTTTTTGTTTTTTGTTTTTTTTCTGTTTTTTGCACATAATTAGAGATGTTTTCTGTACGTTGCAAATTGTTATTTTGTACCTGGTTTGTGCTTATTTTACAGCAAGGCATTTAAGTGTTAATGTTACTATGAAACATATGGGCGCTTTATGGTCTTAATTAACTTTACCCAATCAGGACACACGTTACCGGTTTTAAGTAACACTCTTGTATTAGCACTGTATGCTATGAATACTGCCTGAGGGCTGAAACATGTCAGCATTGGTGCATTGTCCTTGTTTTCATTTTGGGATGCTTCCTAATTTTTAAAGTGTTTCTACTAATAAAGGACTTTTATTTTTTGTGCAGTGGCTCCACATCATTATTTTTTACCTGTATATGAATATATACATATATATTTATGTGTTAATATGCATATATATACTGTACATATTAACACATAAATATATATGTATGTATGTATGTATCATATACATATACATATACATTTACAATGTGGTCTATGGGAACACACAGTCCCTGTAGACAGCAATGTAAAGGCACTTTTTAGTGCTGTTATTTTCTTAAAAACCCTCCAACCAACTTTAAAGCCCCAAAACTGCTTAGTGCAGTTGTTTTTATTTTAAAAAAATGCTAGATTTTTTTTAATAAAAAATTATAATGCCCTCTATTTTGATCTAATCTCTAGTTCATTTGTGGTAGCTTGTGGTAGCAATAACCAGTCACTTGTAATGGCTGGTTAATTATCACGCTCCCGCAAATGGGCAAATTAATAAATTAGCGCTTCACTTGTAATCTAGCTCTTAGTCAATCAGTGTACTTACAGACCCTACCTCAATCATATGAAGTAAGACTGAGGCATTGGACGGAGAGGGAACTTCTTATCATTTAGGTGATGTGTCTGTGATGTGTGGGGTATGGAGAAGCTTTGATCTCACCCAAGGGCTGTCTGTATTCCTTTATTGCTAGACCAGTCTCCCCTTTCCTGTATCTTTTGTAACTTCTTTTTGTTTATGTTCTTTCACTGCCATTCCACTGTGAAAGTAATCCCATAATGCATCAGACCTATTTTGCAACCTGTACAGGTTGCAAAATAGGTCTGATGCAATATGGGTTCACTTTCACAGTGGAATTGCAGTGAAGGAACTTAGACAAAAATGAGTACAGAAAAGGGTGAGATTGAAGTTTCTCTATACTCCACACCTTACCATACGTTACCACATGTTACAGACACATCACCTAAATGGGAAGAAGTGTATGTGTATGCATACATATATATATATATATATATATATATATATATATATATATATATATATATATATACATACTGTATATATACTGTATATACATATACAGTGTAGATATCTATTTGTATTTGTATCCCTGCATTCAAATCCTGCCAAATTTCCCTGTTTTTTGTGTCATATATACTACAAGTCTCTCTTTGGTATGTGAATTGATCCCTGCATTCAAATCCTGCCAAATTTCCCTGTTTTTGTGTCATTTGTACTACAAGTCTCTATTTGGTATGTGAATTGATCCCTGCATTCAAATCCTGCCAAATTTCCCTGATTTTTGTGCCATATGTACTACAAGTCTCTCTTTGGTATGTGAATTGATCCCTGCATTCAAATCCTGCCAAAATTCCCTGTTTTTTGTGTCATATGTTCTACAAGTCTCTCTTTGGTATGTGAATTGATCCCTGCATTCAAATCCTGCCAAATGTCCCTGTTTTTTGTGTCATATGTACTACAAGTCTCTCTTTGGTATGTGAATTGATCCCTGCATTCAAATCCTGCCACATTTCCCTGTTTTTGTGTCATATGTATTGCAAGCCTCTCTTTTTGCATTTGTCTGTATAATTAATTATGTATTTACCCTGTTGATATCTTGCCTTTATCTATGTGATGTTCACACTTTGCAAATACTTGTATTAATTCCTACATGTATAATTTCATTAATGGTTTAACCACAGCCTCCCACAAATTCTTTTGTTTGTTATTATTAACTTATCTCACCCTGAATCAAATTTTCCCAATTGGCCTTTGACTGTCTTTGATCAGGTCATTACCTAATTTATTGCATTCAGCTGAATGCTCTGGCCTATAAATTTAACACTGCTATGGGGAAAGCAATGCAGGGGTTTAGCAATGTAGGTTAGATAGTAATATTGTAAGATCATCTGTTCACATATCTTAAGTGAACATTTATAAGTGAGGCACATAGAATTATTTAAAAACTGAACAAGGATTGGACAAAGGATAAGACAAGTGCTGTTTTTATACTAAGTTGTATACACTGACTATTTTGTAAAAAATGCTAATTATCTTCATATTCCTTTTTTCCACCTTTTGTCTGTTTAACAAACTACTTTACTCAATTACTCCTTACCCCTCACCACCAGCACTGCTCATTAGCCCATCTCTCTTAACCTCACCTTACTTTTGTACTCATGAACTTCACACATTCCTAAAGACTCTCTCTCGCCCTTGCAACTCATCACAAAAACAGTCTCACTACTGCAAAACCGCATCTGCTGGGGACATCTCCCCCAATCCTGGTCCCCCACAACTTCCTTGCCCTGCACACCCATGTGTGCCCTTCAATAGACTTCAAAAACAAAACTCTGGTAACCTTAATCTTATTCCTCTTGCTAACGAGAAAATTCATACACAAAAAATATCCAATAAAATTAGTAGAGAAGGCCTCTAAAAAAGCAAGAGGTCTAGAAAGAAATATACTCCTACAAAATGAAAATGTCAAAAAGACTGTAGACCAAAAACAGGATTCTGCTCCTAAAAAAGCCATAGATAGAGATAAAAATGGTAAGGGGGACATTGGTTGTGTGACCACATTCAATGAAGCGGCACCAGAGATCAAGAAGATATTTAAGGAATATTGGTCCATTTTACAGCAAGATCCCCTTTTAGAGAAAGTGATTGGAAAAAATCCAAAAATCACTTACAGGAAAAATAAAAGTCTAAAAAACTCTCTAGCTCCATCTAAGTTAAAGAATGCAAATAAAAACAAAAATAATAAAAATTGGTTATCACAAGAGACTAAGGGTTTCTTCAAATGCAATAGAGCAAACTGTTTAGGTTGTTTACATGCCTATAATGGTAATAAACCAACTAAAACAATTGCCTCAAGGATAAATCCTAAAAAGGACAGTTCCCTGCTGACATTCCAAGCTATCCAACTGATTCCAAGGCACCCAAGAGGTGGTAATAGAGGAATAGCTCTCAGTAAAAGAGAAGTTTATTGGATTTTTCAGTTGGAT
The DNA here is from genome assembly GCF_027579735.1 of Bombina bombina. Classification (NCBI taxonomy): domain Eukaryota; kingdom Metazoa; phylum Chordata; class Amphibia; order Anura; family Bombinatoridae; genus Bombina; species Bombina bombina. Next base: position 690,355,433 of record NC_069504.1, on the reverse strand, counting down.
ACTAGAATGCCAGCTGGGTTAAATTCAGAATGGGATGTGAAGCTATATGTAGATCAGTAAGTTATTTCTTTTTTATTTTTTGAAATAATGTCTCTTTAATTCCTCAGCATTTTTGCTTACATTTGTTAACTTCTATTGGTATAATAAGTGGCTTTAAATTGATAAAGTATAATTGAATAAGGACATTGTTATGTTAGTATTTACCTATGTGTTTAACTTGGTTTGCTAATGTATATTAGTAATGTCCTTTCTTTTTACCTTTTTCCTTTTCCATCATCCCCCCTTTACTTTGCCCTTTGCATACTGCTTTTACAACAGATTGGCTTTTGATTGGACAGCCAGTCATTGGGAGTGTCCGGCTTAAGGGTTTATAAAGCAGTGTGTTGTGGGTATTAAGTATGTTCACTGAGGAGAAACATGCTTTTGACATAGGAAACACATCTGACCAGTTTTTTCCTGCTTTATTTTGCCTGTCACATGCTACTTATGCCTTTCTTACCTGTTTTGGCACTGTGTGGATATTTACCAAATATATTGAGCATTTTATTTTGCTAACCAATAAACAGGTATTTAACAGCTCATCATCGTTTGCATTTCTCAGCTTTACTGGGTGCGCTGATTGTTGGTGTTGAAATCCTAAAAAGGCCTGTGATATAAAATCTCTGACCAACTGCAAGACCACTTATGTGGTATACCTTTTAGAATGCGTCTGTGGCCACCAGTATATAAGGCACACAAAAAGGCCCTATAAAAAGCGTCTGTTTGAACATATAAATAATATCGAAGAAGGTTTTGAGCGCCACAGTCACAATAAAAACCCTCAGTGCCTCAAACGATCTATACAGTAGTAGGGAATCGCAGAAATGTATTCACATTGTATATCAACGGTGTATTATCTATTTGGAAAATTATTATTCCTATAATTTTTCTATTGAATTAAATTTTTAACTTTTATATTTACGCTATTTAATTTAATATAATATAACTAACCATTTTAAGTTTGGCCTTTACTTTGAGTTTAAAGTAAGTTTCGTTTCCCCAAGAGTAGTTCTTTCTTCCTTTCTTTCTTTCTTTTAACTTCTAAGTTGCCAAAGAATGTTGACATATTAGCGCACATTAATGTGTATTAGTTATATCTATTATTATTGATGTATCTACTGATTAGTGCATGCACTAGCTGATTTGCTTTCAGTCGGACAAAAAACTTGCGCTTAGATTACAAGTTTTGCGTTAACAGGGGTGCGGTGCTAACAAGCAGTTTATGCTCACCGCTCACTTACAGACAGCGCAGGTATTGGAACAGCCAATAGAATGCCAGCTCAATCCTATTGGCTGATTGGATCAGCCAATAGAACTGAACTTCAATCCTATTGGCTGATTGGATCAGCCAATAGGATTGAACTTCAATCCTATTGGCTGATTGCATCTTTGAGGGTGGCAGATTAGGGGTTAATAAATGTAGGTAGGTGTCGGCGATGTTAGGGATGGCAGATTAGGGGTTAATAATATTTAACTAATGTTTGCAATGCGGGAGTGCGGCGGTTTAGGGGTTAATATATTTATTATAGTGGCGGCAATGTCCGGTTCGGCAGATTAGGGGTTAAAAAATGTATTTAAGTGTTTGCGATGTGGGGGGGGCCTCAGTTTAGTAGGGGTTAATAGGTGTTAATAGGCGTTGTATTGAAAAATTCTTAACTACTGACTTTAAAATGTGGTATGAAAAAGGAAAATAAGGGTAACTCCTCTTGTAAAAATCCCAAAGTATTTTTATTAGACAGGATCAGACACAGAACACCACAACGTTTCGGGGTCAGTACCCCTTAGTCATGTGATAACAAACATACACACCACACCTGTTTAAATAGGCTGGGCCAGGTAATTGGTTCATCATATTAACTCTTTCAATTCTTTATAATAACAATGGCCCATTAGTATTACCGCTATACTGACCCCTACTGGTCATGGGTGGCGTGAAATGCAAAATTAAAATAAAAATAAACCTGAAATATAAGGAAGCCTCAAGAAAATATTTACACATTTACATTATTCAATTAAACTAATGTACAGACATAAAAGAAATTGCAACATATTATAAAGTGTATGTTTCACATTATATTTCATTCTGCAAAGCTGGAGAAGATCAATAGCCTCCAAAATCAAAATTGAATTGAGTCAAATAACAAAAAAGGGGAACTGTCCCTTTTATTTTTTAAAGGTAGAAACACTATCTCAAAACAAAAAGATTTCTATATATAAAGAGGAACAGAGCATAATAACTCATTGGACCTCAAACGGACTGTCCCTTTAAATTGCTAAAAATGGCTCTATCTTAAATAAAAGAATGTCTATACATAAAGAGGAGCAGAGAGTGAAAACTCATTGAACCTCAAGATGAAGAGTTTTTAGCATATAAATATACATGCTATACATCCTATACATCCATGTAAAGAGGGGCAAGCAAGGCATCAATAGAAAACAGACCAGTCAATTTCACGGTTCATTCCCTTCGGTTCCAAGGTATCCAACTTAAAAATCCAATAGGATTCCCGTTGTTTCAGTAACAGAGACCTGTTACCGCCCCGTCTTGGAGTCTTAACGTGGTCGATAACTTGGAAGCGAAGTTGGCTCACATGATGCCCAGCTTGTAAAAAGTGATATGCTACTGGGGCAGTTAATACCTTGCACCTGATATTACTTTTATGCTCTGTGATACGGTCCCCTACCCGTCTAGTGGACTCGCCCACATAGGCACGCCCACACGGACACTTTATCAGATAGATTACAAAGTTAGTGTTGCAGGTATAATAATCCTTGAATTTGAATTTATACCCAGTTTGAGGATGTACAAAATGTGGACTTTTGATTATGGAGCTACAGTTAATATAGCTCAAACAGGGAAAACAGCCCAAATTCTTCTTAGTGATGTAACCTTGTTGGGGTGATCTGCCAGCGCCCACATCAGCTTTAACAAGTGAATCTTTCAGATTTTTATTCCGTTTGTATGCTGGCATTGGGCAATGGCAGAACTCCTCAACATTGGGTATACAGTTTTGTAGAATTGACCAGTGTTTACGGATTATTCGAGTGATTTGCTGACTTTGTCTGCAATAGCTAGAGACAAAAACCAATCTCCTTTCCTTATCATGTTGAAGTTTGGTTTTAAATAGCGTGTCTCTATCAATTGCAGCCACTGTCTGTATAGTATCATGTACCAATTTCGTGGGATAGCCTCTTTGAATAAATTTATCCCCCATCTCAGATAGTCTAATCATGGATTTATCAGGATCATCTACAATCCTTTTGACACGAAGCATTTGGCTTCGTGGAAGTGATTTTACAAGGGGTAATGGATGAGCACTGTCATAATGAAGAAGGCTATTTCTGTCAGTTTCTTTCCTAAATATGTCAGTTGTGAAACCCATACCTTGTTTGGTCACAGTGACATCTAAGAAGTCAATACTAAATTCACTCCACACAAGTTTAAACTGTATATTGTTAGTAGAAAGATTTAAATCAGTTACAAATGATTCCAGGGCCCCAACGTCACCCAGCCAAAGCCCAAAAATATCATCGATGTAGCGCCACCAAGTGGCGCCACACCGACGGTACTCCGGGTGTTCAAAGACAAATTTCTCCTCAAAAAGATTCATAAAAATGTTGGCATAATTGGGGGCGATGTTGGAGCCCATGGCAGTACCCTGTTGTTGCATGTAAAACTGATCCTCAAATAGGAAGTAGTTGTTGTACAAGATAATCTCCAGCAGTTGCAGAATGAAAGAAATCTCAGGGATAGAGTATAGACCACTTGAGTGTAAGGCACTGCTTACAGCTCCGACCCCACCAGCATGTGATATAGATGTATAAAGGCTGGTGACGTCAAGGCTGAAGAGTATCGCCTTGTCTGTGGGTAATGTGAGATCATGAATTTTAGCCAGAAAGTCATTGGTGTCCTTTAAAAAAGTGCATGACTGCTCCACCATTGGTCTCAAAATTTTGTCAAGATAAATAGCTATATTTGAAAAAATTGAATTGGTACCTGCCACAATGGGGCGACCAGGTGGAGCAGTCATGGACTTATGGATCTTGGGAAGGATATATATCACAGGAGTGACAGGGTCTTTTACCTGTAAAAACTGATTAGTTTTTTTATCAATGATATTCAACCTCAGAGCAGCGTCAATCACCATCTTTATCTCTTGTTTTAATTTAAAAACAGGATTGTATGAGATAGTACAATATACAGACTGATCACTGAGCTGGCGGTGAATTTCCTGCTTATAATCAGACTTATTAAGAACAACGGTAGCACCGCCCTTATCAGCCGGCTTCAAAATGATGTTGTTGTTCTTCCTAAGGCTGTTCAAAGCTTGATAATCTCTTTTAGAAAAATTACCCTTCTGTATATGTCCCTTTAATTTCTGTTTATACATATGTTGCTGCAATTTATTTAAATCTGACAAAACCAATTGCTCAAACGTTTCTATGCCATGATGAGTGTGCTGTGGATAAAACACACTTGACAGGAGAGGGTCTACCGCTCACTTTTTGGACGACTTGTAATACCGGCGCTATGCAAGTCCCATTGAAAATATAGGATACGCAATTGACGTAAGTGTATATGCGGTATTTCCGAGTCTGGCCAAAAAAGTGAGCGGTACACCTGTAACTTCAAGACTCGTAATACCAGCGGGCGTTAAAAAGCAGCGTTAGGACTGGCCAACGCTGCTTTTTAAGGCTAACATAAACTCGTAATCTAGGCCTCGGTTTCTTTTCTTTTTAATAACTTTGTATAATCTTTTATAACCTTTACCTTTTTAATATACCATAAAGTGGTTCCTAAGTATTTATTTTTATAATGAGAGCTATTAAATGAAAATAGTGATATTCCTCCTAAATACCCGGAGGAAAAATGTATAAATAGTTATAAATAGTTAAAATTAGTTATTTATAAATAGTGTTTTTTAATTATCTAATGGAAATATCAATTCCCTTTTCTGTTGTTTTAGGATTTTAACATTTTCCTGATCATTTCCTTGATCTTTTTTGATTATTTTATTTAAGTTAGTTAAATTTGTTTTATAAGTAATAACGGTATCCTTTATGTGTTTCACTCTTTATTTTGGGAAAATCATTTTGTATTTTAGTGTGTTTTGCGTTAACCTTTGTGTAGACTTAAATTATTTTTAGCCGTTCATATATGTATAAGTGATATTGCACAATTAGGCTCGAGAGGCGATTTTACTTTCTGAACGGTAGTAATGTGATGATTGGTCTAAAATTTAAAGGCACGTCACTTGCTTCAAACCAATTGGCTTCTACCAGGACCACACACCCACTAATTATGAGATTTTAAATTTACAACCAGGACCGGTGCTTCAATCCATAAGCCTCTGACGACGAAGTACTGACAATTAGATAAACTTCGAAACGCATAAGGCAATTTTTGAGAGGGCTACCCGGTCCTGGTAGTTGCCATGTTGTGAAGCCTTATGGTTTTATCTCATTTTCTGAAGCCGTGACATACCTCATTCGTTGAGGTTGAATTGTGTAAGCATAATCACTACAGGTTTTAAGTGTGTGCTTTTTATTGTTAATAAAAACAGTATTATACTACTGGAGTTTATCTCTCCTGTTTTGTACCCCATTTATATCGCTCCTGTGGAAATATCTCCTTTACAAGTACCTATTACTACTACTTCTAAAAACGAGAAACGGTTTGGTGACTGAATACGGAAATTGAACTAAGGAGTGTTTACTTGGTGAAGAAAAAGCACAGCTAGGTCATCCTGATCTCTGGAAATACAGACCGTACTAGCCTCCATATTAAGCGTATAACTTACCTCATAGGATTGAGGCTAAGTCTGGTGAGTACCCATTTGCTAGGCACATTTAAGGACAAGCCAGCACACCCACGAACAAGATTAATACAAATTTAACTCCAATCTGGAATAAATTACGCATTAACTCTGTATGAACTCTTCACCTGCTGGGGCTCTAATTTGTTTGTCCCCGTATATATTACTATCCGGTTTCTGGAGTTCCTTTAACATTTAGCATCAACACACCTGCATGTATATATATTTTTTAATATCCTGTATTTCCTGTATTTGTTGTACTTAATGGATATATTATTTTTATGATACAAACATATACTGTATATAATATTCTGTCATTTATATTCTACTAAGTGTTTTCAATAATGAAGATCTTTACCTGGCAGGCATTTTTACTTATTTTTACTAAATCATTTTTTTCTTTTCGTTTCATTCATATTTATTATCACCTTTGACATATTGCCTATTTAGAGCATTTATAAGCTATGCTTTAATCTTTTGGACACTTCCTTTAGAGTCTCATTTACTTGTAGATATACAGGTAATTCCCCTCGTTTACTTCATTATTTTGTGTGATAAAACTATATCTTGTGCGCTAAGAAATTTTTTTTCTTATTTTCTCATATGTAGTTATGTGTATGTATTTGTAAGTGTGTGTAGATATGTTCTAAAGTAATCATATATGTAACTTTCTTTCTTTCTTTCTTTCATCCCCCCCCCTCTGTTCTCTCTCCCCCTGTGTGGGCTAATATTCCATGTATTGTTAACATGTTTATGGAATAAACTTTTTTTTAAATAGAGTGAAGCAACAAATAATTTCTACTCTATCCTGCTCCCTTTGTTCACTCTTCCCTGTCTCTCTCTTCTTCCCTCTCTATCTCCCCTCCATTTCCCCCTCTCTCGCTCCCTCATTTTCTCTCTCTCTCTCTCTCCCTCTCTCTCTCTCTCTCTCTCTCTCTCTCTCTCTCTCTCTCTCTCCTCTCTATCCCTCCCTCTCCCTCCTTTCCTCCCTTTATCTCCTTCCCTCTCTCTTTCCCTGCCTCTCTCTCTCTGAAACACCTGCACTCAGGTAGTAACATTCTTAGAATGTGACATGTAAAGACTAGAGCTAAATATTTCTCGGAAGTGTGACACAGGGAAAGTGCCAAAAAAATGTATAGTGCTGTGAGAAAGTGTTACAGAGACTTGCGTCAGATATCGGACCATAGGAAATGGAAAATATGTAATTGTGAAATGTGCCAGGAAAAGTGCTCTATATCTAAGCTAAGTATCTGAGGCATAAATATGGTGATATAATTATTACTTTCCTCAGGGTCAGTGTATATATATATATATATATATATATAATATATATATATATATATATATATATATATATATTCTAGAGATCTAACGTGGTATCAGGTTAGCACACATGAAAAATTACTAAGGCGCGTTATTGAAATATTACATATAATAATTACAAAAATAATAATAATTATTAAAATTTATAGATACTCAGGGCGCTTCTTAATAGATTTCAAAGTCTGATTACCGCATATGTGTGAAAAGACCGAAGGCCCAGAACATCTGGACGCACTTTGGAAAAAACGGTCTCGCAGGGTGGTTTAGCCTTACCAAACATAATCTCCTACTATAATGCAGCCAGACTGTCGCATGTCCTTCTCTGGAATGACCCTGAAAGACAGCTCGGCTGTTTTACTCTTGAGTCCTCCTTGCTCCCCCCCGGTTTAAACCTTTCTGATCTCCTTTGGATCCATCTTCACCACAGACACAGCATTGACACCTTGCACCCCATCTTCAAACACGCACTACAATTCTGGGACCAGATAAGACACAATCCAGCTATCGCCCCCTACCCTTCTCCTATACTCACAATCTCTGCCGCCCTGTTTTGTCTACCAGACTCCCACTATGACTTATGGCCACAACTACAAACACTTCTAGTGATGGATTTCTACGAAAATGACACCTGGCTTTCCCACCCCGCAATCTGTATTAAATTTCAACTCCCCTATAGACTCAGCTTCGAAGGATTCTGATTGAGCTCACGCTTACGTACCTGGAGCTACCCGAAATAGTCATTACGACCCAAGACAGTGTGGGAAAGGGCTTGGCAGGGGGCCCATAACCTCAAACATCTCCTCTCTTTCCACTATAACCTCCTCACTAACTCACTCTCCCCCCATAAAATACCGCAACATCACGCCTGGGAAAGAGAAATTGGGTTCACTGTAACAATAGATGTTTGGCATGCCAGAATCATGACAACCAAGAAACTCCTCCATTGCGCCACACTTTGGGAGCTCCATTATAAAGTTTTAGTCCGCTGGCACCTGGTTCCAGTCACATTACATAGGATCTACCAGTCACAATCCCCTAGATGTTGGAGAAACTGTAGAGGTAATGGTACAGCACTACACATATGGTGGACTTGCCCAGTTATCCAACCTCTATGGAGGGAAATATATACACTCCTCCAATCACTTAGTCTCACTCCCCCATGTACCCCAGAGGTAGCCCTCCTCCATATGCAAATGCCTAATCTCACACCCTCAGGGGAAGCCCTTACAATTTATGTCCTCATGGCTACGAAACTCGTGCTTGCCAGAGCTTGGAAAGAGGAAAGGTCTCCCTCTCTCTCGCAAATAATCTCTACTGTACACTATATCGGACAAATGGAACAATACTCGTACAAAGTTCTAGATAAAGTGGACTCTTTCCATGCGATATGGTCCCCTTGGATTACGAAATTCCCAAAGTGGGACACGAGTCCCAAACCCCCACACTGAAGCACTTCTCCCCCCCCCCTTTTTTTTTTTTCTTTCCCCTCTCCCTTCCCTCTCCCTCATCCTATCCTTCTCTCCCTCCACACCCATTTCACATCTATTCCGTATAACTCCACTTGCTTAAGCTATAGATACAAGTATCATCTCACTACCCTTTGCAGTCACAGCTACTTGTTATACTCCCCCTATTCATCCCCTATAGAAAAGAGACTCTTTGTCCTATATATTCTGCCTATTTCCATACTCCACTCTTACAATGTCTTTACATGTTTGTTATACTGGGTTACAGTTGACTTATTTATGTTATTCCCATAGGCATTATTATGTTACCTTAAATTTTGTCTCAATAAAAATTTATGATTCAAAAAATGTATAGATACTGTAGGATATTTTAAATAATCAATATAATATGTATATTTTATTTACAGTATCTATCATAGGTTTATATACTTATTAGACACAGTTAGACCTAAATCGCAAACCCAGATGCATGTCACACATATTTTACATTCCCATGTTCTTCCCACAGAAAAAAAATGTAATATGTATAATTAAATATACAGTATATATAAATAAGAAGTTCAAAGAGAGCACTCGCCATTAACCAAAAATGTGTATTTTGGACTAAATACACATTTTTGGTTAATGGCGAGTGCTCTCTTTGGACTTCTTATTTGTTTATAATGTGGGATGCACCCCGACTTTATTGAGCATACTGAGTGCTGGACTCTTGTACTATCTATCTATCTATATACACATATATATATATATAGTATTAGGAAGAAGAAAAACAAGGTACTGCAGACTCTGTTTCCAAAGTGGTTATTTTAATGAACAGTTAGGTGAAATACACGGTCACAGTGTGCAGGGTTGGATCTGACGCGTTTCCCGCATGCTCACATGCGCTTCATGTGTGTGTGTGTGTGATAATGTTAATATAAAATAGATATATTTTCCTATATTTCTATAGGAATAGATATACAGGTATTGGTAAATACATACATATATATAGAAAACATAATTTATGTAAGAACTTACCTGATAAATTAATTTCTTTCATATTAGCAAGAGTCCATGAGCTAGTGACGTATGGGATATACATTCCTACCAGGAGGGGCAAAGTTTCCCAAACCTCAAAATGCCTATAAATACACCCCTCACCACACCCACAATTCAGTTTAACGAATAGCCAAGAAGTGGGGTGATAAGAAAGGAGCGAAAGCATCAAAAATAAGGAATTGGAATAATTGTGCTTTATACAAAAAAATCATAACCACCACAAAAAAGGGTGGACCTCATGGACACTTGCTAATATGAAAGAAATTAATTTATCAGGTAAGTTCTTACATAAATTATGTTTTCTTTCATGTAATTAGCAAGAGTCCATGAGCTAGTGACGTATGGGATAGCAGATACCCAAGATGTGGAACTTCCACGCAAGAGTCACTAGAGAGGGAGGGATAAAATAAAGACAGCCAATTCTGCTGAAAAAATAATCCACAACCCAAATCAAAAAGTTTTAATCTTATAATGAAAAAAACTGAAATTATAAGCAGAAGAATCAAACTGAAACAGCTGCCTGAAGTACTTTTCTACCAAAAACTGCTTCAGAAGAAGAGAAAACATCAAAATGGTAGAATTTAGTAAAAGTATGCAAAGAAGACCAAGTTGCTGCTTTGCAAATCTGATCAACAGAAGCTTCACTCCTAAAAGCCCAGGAAGTAGAAACTGACCTAGTAGAATGAGCCGTAATCCTTTGAGGCGGGGATTTACCCGACTCTACATAAACATGATGAATCAAAGACTTTAACCAAGATGCCAAAGAAATGGCAGAAGCCTTCTGACCTTTCCTAGAACCAGAAAAGATAACAAATAGACTAGAAGTCTTTCTAAAATCTTTAGTAGCTTCAACATAATATTTCAAAGCTCTTACTACATCCAAAGAATGTAAAGATCTCTCCAGAGAATTCTTAGGATTAGGACACAATGAAGGGACAACAATTTCTCTACTAATGTTGTTAGAATTCACAACCTTAGGTAAAAAATTAAATGAAGTCCGCAACACTGCCTTATCCTGATGAAAAATCAGAAAAGGAGATTCACAAGAAAGAGCAGATAACTCATAAACTCTTCTAGCAGAAGAGAAGGCCAAAAGGAACAAAACTTTCCAGGAAAGTAATTTAATATCCAGAGAATGCATAGGTTCAAATGGAGAAGCCTGTAAAGCCCTCAGAACCAAATTGAGACTCCAAAGAGGAGAGATTGACTTAATGACAGGCTTGATATGAACCAACGCCTGTACAAAACAATGAATATCAGGATGATTAGCAATCTTTCTGTGAAAAAGAACAGAAAGAGCAGAGATTTGTCCTTTCAAGGATTTGAGATCCTGATGGAAAAATGAGCCTTGAGACAGAAGGTCTGGCCTTAACGGAAGTGTCCAAGGTTGGCAACTGGCCATCCAAACGAGATCCGCATACCAAAACCTGTGTGGCCATGCTGGAGCCACCAGCAGTACAAACGAACACTCCATTAGGATTTTGGAAATCACTCTTGGAAGAAGAACTAGAGGCGGAAAGATATAAGCAGGTTGATAATTCCAAAGAAGTGACAATGCGTCCACTGCTTCCGCCTGAGGATCCCTGGATCTGGACAGATACCTGGGAAGTTTCTTGTTTAGATGAGAGGCCATCAGATCTATTTCTGGGAGCCCCCAGATTTGAACAATCTGAAGAAATACCTCTGGGTGAAGAGACCATTCACCCGGATGTAACGTCTGGCGACTGAGATAATCCGCTTCCCAATTGTCTATACCTGGGATGTGAACCACAGAAATTAGACAGGAGCTGGATTCCACCCATACAAGTATCCAAGATACTTCTTTCATAGCCTGAGGACTGTGAGTCCCCCCTTGATGATTGACATATGCCACGGTTGTGACATTGTCTGTCTGAAAACAAATAAATGATTCTCTCTTCAGAAGAGGCCGGAACTGAAGAGCTCTGAAAATCGCACGGAGTTCCAAAATATTGATTGGTAATCTCGCCTCCTGAGATTCCCAAACCCCCTGCGCTGTCAGAGATCCCCATACAGCTCCTCAACCTGAAAGACTCGCATCTGTTGAGATCACAGTCCAGGTTGGACGAACAAAAGAGGCCCCTTGAACTAAACGATGGTGATTTAACCACCAAGTCAGAGAAGATCGAACATTGGGATTTAAGGATATTAATTGTGATATCTTTGTATAATCCCTGCACCATTGGTTCAGCATACAAAGCTGAAGAAATCTCATGTGAAAACGAGCAAAAGGGATTGCGTCCGATGCAGCAGTCATGAGACCTAAAATTTCCATGCACAATGCTTCCGAAGGGAAAGATTGAGACTGAAGGTTTCGACAAGCTGAAACCAATTTCAGACGTCTCTTCTCTGTTAGAGACAAAGTCATGGACACTGAATCTCTTTGGAAACCCAAAAAGATTACCCTTGTCTGAGTAATCAAGGAACTCTTTGGTAAATTGATCCTCCAACCATGTCTTTGAAGAAACAACACAAGTTGATTCGTGTGAGATTCTGCAGAATGTAAAGACTGAGCAAGTACCAAGATATCGTCCAAATAAGGAAATACCGCAATACCCTGCTCCCTTATTACAGAAAGAAGGGCACCGAGAACCTTTGAAAAGATCCTTGGAGCTGTTGCTAGGCCAAAAGGAAGAGCAACAAACTGGTAATGCTTGTCTAGAAAAGAGAATCTCAGGAACTGATAATGGTCCGGATGAATTGGAATATGAAGATATGCATCCTGTAAGTCTATTGTGGACATATAATGCCCTTGCTGAACAAAAGGCAGAATAGTCCATCTTGAATGTTGGTATCCTTACATAACAATTCAATATTTTTAGAGCCAGAACTGGTCTGAAAGAATTCTCTTTCTTTGGAACAATGAACAGATTTGAATAAAACCCCATGCCCTGTTCCAGAACTGGAACTGGCACAATTACCCCAGCTGACTCCAGATCTGAAACACATTTCAGAAATGCTTGAGCCTTTACTGGGTTTACTGGAATGCGTGAAAGAAAGAATCTTCTCACAGGCGGTCTTACCTTGAAACCTATTCTGTACCCTTGTGAAACAATGTTCTGAATCCAAAGACTTTGAATCGAATTGATCCAAACATCTTTGAAAAATCATAACCTGCCCCCTACTAGCTGTGCTGGAATGAGGGCCGCACCTTCATGCGGATTTGGGAGCTGGTTTTGACTTTCTAAAAGGCTTGGATTTATTCAAGACTGGAGAAGGTTTCCAAACGGAAACTGTTCCTTTAGAGGAAGGGTCAGGCTTTTGTTCCTTATTCTGACGAAAGGAACGAAAACGATTAGCAGCCCTATATTTACCTTTAGATTTTTTATCCTGAGGTAAAAAGGCTCCCTTCCCCCCAGTAACAGTTGAAATTATTGAGTCTAACTGAGAACCAAATAATTTATTACCTTGGAAAGAAAGAGAAAGCAAAGTTGACTTAGAAGTCATATCTGCATTACAAGACTTAAGCCATAAAGCTCTTCTAGCTAAAATAGCTAAAGACATATATCTGACATTAATTCTGATGATATCGAAAATGGCATCACAAATAAAGTTATTAGCATGTTTAAGGAGTTTAACAATGCTATAAGCATTATGGTCTGACACTTGTTGTGCTAAAGCCTCCAACCAGAAAGTTGAAGCTGCAGCAACATCAGCCAAAGAAATAGCAGGTCTAAGAAGATTACCTGAACATAAATTAGCCTTCCTTAGAAAGGATTCAAGCTTCCAATCTAAAGGATCCTTAAATGAAGTACTATCTGCCGTAGGAATAGTAGTACGTTTAGCAAGAGTAGAGATAGCCCCATCAACTTTGGGGATTTTCTCCCAAAACTCTAATCTATCAGATGGCAAAGGGTACAATTTCTTAAACCTTGGAGAAGGAGTAAATGAAGTACCCAGCCTATTCCATTCCCTAGAAATTACTTCTGAAATAGCATCAGGAACTGGAAAAACTTCTGGAATAACTACATGAGGTTTAAAAACTGAATTTAAACGTTTAGTAGTTTTAATATCAAGAGGACTAGACTCCTCCATATCTAATGCAATCAACACATCTTTAAGTAAAGACCGAATAAACTCCATCTTAAACAAATATGAAGATTTATCAGTGTCAATATCATAGGTAGAATCTTCTGAACCAGAAAGATCCTCATAAGAAATAGATAAGTCAGAATGATGGCGGTCATTTAAAAATTCATCTGAAATATGTGAAGTTTTAGAAGACCTCTTACGTTTACTAGAAGGAGGAATAACAGACAGAGCCTTCCGAATAGAATTAGAAACAAATTCTTTAACATTAACAGAAACATCCTGAACATTAGATGTTGAAGGAACAACAACAGGTAATGGATTATTACTAATGGAAATATTATCAGCGTTGGATAGCTTATCATGACAAATAACACAAACTACAGCCGGAGGAACAGTTACCAAAAGTTTACAAAAAATGCACTTAGCTTTGGTAGAACCGACATCAGGCAGCGCTTTTCCAGAAGTAGATTCTGATCCAGGGTCAGGTAGTGACATCTTGCAATACGTAAAAGAAAAAACAACATATAAAGCAAAATTATCAAATTTCTTAAATGGCAGTTTCAGGAATGGGAAAAAATGCAAAATGAAACAAGCCTCTAGAAAACCAGAAGCAACTAAAAAGTGAGACTGAAATAATGTGAAAAAAAAACTGGCGCCAAGTATGACGCCCACATTTTTGGCACCAAGTATAACGCCCACATATTTTGGCGCCAAGAATGACGCCCATATTTTTTGGTGCCAAAAAAACGTCCGCAATACACATACGTCAAACAAACGACGCAATTATCTGAAAAAACTGACAAAATGTTTGCGACAAAAAAGTCTCGCGCCAAGAATGACGCAATACATAGAAGTATTTTCTGCACCCTTGAGCCCGCAATTTTGAAAAAAGTCAATTGAAAATTTTAAGGTAAGAAAAATAAAATTTATATGCATTTTCCCAAAAAAATGAAACTGACAGTCTGAATGAAGGAATACTGATTATCCTGAATCATGGCAAATATAAGTTTAAACACATATATTTAGAACTTTACATATAAAGTGCCCAACCATAGCTTTGAGTGTCATAAATAGAAATAAGACTTACTTACCCTAAGACACTCATCTACATATAGTAGATAGCCATACCAGTACTGAAACGAGAATCAGTAGAGGTAATGGTATATAAGAGTATATCGTCGATCTGAAAAGGGAGGTAGGAGAAGAAATCTCTACGACCGATAACAGAGAACCTATGAAATAGATCCCCTAGAGGAAGACCATGGTATTCAAATAGGCAATACTCTCCTCACATCCCTCTGACATTCACTGCACTCTGAGAGGAAAACCGGGCTTCAGCCTGCTGCGAAGCGCATATAAACGTAGAATCGAGCACAAACTTACTTCACCACCTCCATGGGAGGCAAAGTTTGTAAAACTGAATTGTGGGTGTGGTGAGGGGTGTATTTATAGGCATTTTGAGGTTTGGGAAACTTTGCCCCTCCTGGTAGGAATGTATATCCCATACGTCACTAGCTCATGGACTCTTGCTAATTACATGAAAGAAATATGTATTTACAATTAAAATTATATTATACTGTAAGTTAGTGCTGTGGAATCTGTTGGTGCTCTACTAATAACCGATAATAATAATAATAATAATAATAATAATAATAATAATAATAAGTGAAGAACATTGGAATGTTAAACATGTACAGTAAATATATAGTAAAACACATAAATACATCTGTACACACATATATATATATATATATATATATATATATATATATATATATATATATATATATATATATATATATATATATATATATGTAACAGAAGAGTGCGCCACAATAGTGCACAATCAGTGATACTTGGTCTCCAAACACACAATACAGGTTATACTTACAAAGAGAAAAGCAGTTGATAAGTGCCACAAACACCTGCTGGAACTTTGGTAGCTGTCCAGATAGCTATCCTCTCGGTGATGCTGTGCTATATATCAGTCATGGAACAGCTCTCATTTAATCGATAGACAGCTTGCATAAGCCCGGTGTGGTTCCAACTGAGGCCTCGCTTCCATTGAGTCGTTAAAAATGGAGCCGTAAGCTACCGAAGCGGACGACAGCTAAAAGTAATTTACGGCTCCATTTTAGTACCAGGTTTCCATTGAAAAGATTAGCGTGTTGCGCGCAGTCGCTCTTTTCGGCCGTACGTAAGTTTGCGTTGCCAACCGATGTCGGATTTGTCGAAAAGCGCGCCATAACAAGTGCATTGCCATGGTAACCCGACCTCTGTCTATAAGAATAACGGTTTGCGCCTGCGCTCTTTACCTGTGATCGCCTCTAGAGAGAAAGACACGGGAGCTAGTTGCGTTGGTAGGAGTTTTGGGTTTTTGAGAGTTGTTTGAGAGTTAGTGGAGAGTTTGATATTTGATTTTCATATATTCTTATTGTAGGCCTCATATAATATTAGGAACACACACACACACATCCATACATTAGTTAATTAACACACATTAGTTTATACACACAAATACACACACACACACATACACACTTTTATTTGATACAAACACATTCACATTTTTTTTTCATTAACCCCCATATCCCATCTTCCTTTATTACTCCTTTCATTAATCCCCTTATTCCACTTCCCATCCCCCCTTTGACTACCCTTCCCTTCCTCACTATATAACTTGTTTTTTTATATATACATTTTGCCCATCCTATTTTTTTTTTTTTAACATCCCATATTTTTTGTTTCATTTGACTATATAGCTCACCCCTTTCTTAATTTGCATCCCTTATTATTTTTCTATAATTTTGTTCTAATCCTCCTTAGTTTTTCCTTTTTCATTTACATCCCTTTGTTTATTTTCACCCCCACATTTTATTTTTATTTTGAGGGATATAGAATAGAGATAGTTAGGGTCTAGATAGGTTAGGTAGTTAGTTTTGGGGCTATTTAATTTAGGGTTTAGTTAGGTGAATTAGTGTAGTTAGGTAAGCTAGGGACTTTAGTGTTAGGTTAGAGTTAGGGAGGAAGGAGAAAGGGATGGATAGGCCTAGTGGAGTTGGGAAGGGGGTGGCTAGGGGGAGGGCAGTGGTGAGGGTGGATAGAGGGAGGGGGAGGGGGGAAGTAGGGAGTAGTATGGGCAGGAATAGGGGCCGAGGTTTGGGTGGAGGATTTGTCCTTCCTCAAACCCTGGCAGAGGAGGGAAGGAGAGAGGGTGGAAGAGGAATGGAGGTGGGAGGAGTGAGGAGGAGTCAGCCTCAGCTAGGCACAAAAAGAAAAGGGAAAGTGGGGCAGACTGTGGCAACTGGGGGTGGGGCTGGTGGTAGCCTGTCACAGCCTGCAGGGACAGAGGAGGTAGAGAGGGCTGGTCCCCAGTCACAGGAGGGAGAGTCTGTGTCTGCTGGCCCTTCAGGTGTGAAGGGCAGGCTAAGAGAGGAGAGGTACTCTGAGGAGGAAAAGGAGGCTCTTGTTGAGGCATACTTGGAGAGGGCAGCTCAGCTGGAGAACCCTAACCTGAGGCCGGCTGTCCGGAATAAGCTGTGGGAGGAGATTCGAGTGGCAGTCAGCTGCTTAGGACGTAATCGTTCTACTGCCAGCATTAAACACCGCTATCATGACTGCAGGAGGGAAACCAAAGCTAAGCTGGCACAGCAGGCCAAATATGCACGTGGGACAGGTGGTGGTCCTAGCAAGAGAATACACCTAAGGTCATGGGAGGAGATGCTGTCCAATGTCATCTCGGATGAATCTGTTTACGGATGTAAGGGGACAATGGACACCTCTGTGCCACCTGAAGAGGTGTATGAAGGTGAATATTCAATATTAAATATAACCATATATGTGATGTATATATGTTGTATATCATAAATACCCATCTGTGTTTAGCTATGAATCTAAATTTACATAGTTGTATTTAATATGTTCAGCAAGCACTCTGTATTGTATATCTGCTCCGACAAGCAAGAATATTGATAATATAATATCCAAGAATATTAAGCATTTCATATAAATCATGTGTCATTGTCCTTAAAGGGACACTGTACCCAAAATATTTATTTTGTGATTCAGATACAGCATGCAATTTTAAGCAACTTTCTAATTTACTCCTATTATGAATTTCTCTTCATTCTCTTGCTATCTTTACATGAAAAATAAGACATGTAAGCTTTTTTTCTAGGTTCAGAACTCTGGACAGCAGTTTTTGATTGGTGGATGCATTTATCCACCAATCAGCAAGGACAACCTAGGTTGTTCACCAAAAATGGGCCACCATCTAAACTTACATTCTTGCATTTCAAATAAAGATACCAAGAGAATAAAGAACATTTGAAAATAGGAGTAAATCCGAAAGTTGAATAAAATTGCATGCTCTATCTGAACAAAAGAAAATATTTGGGTACAGTGTCCCTTTAACAATGTTCCTTTAAGACACAGTCTATAAAGATTCCTCAGTTATGGTCATATATGCTTTGATTTTATCCCAAACACACTATATGTATGTATGTGTGTGTGTGTGTATGTGTGTGTATGTGTGTGTGTGTGTGTGTATGTGTGTGTATGTGTATGTGTGTGTGTATGTGTGTGTATGTGTGTGTGTGTGTGTGTGTATGTGTATGTGTGTGTGTATGTGTGTGTGTGTGTGTGTGTGTATGTGTGTGTGTGTGTGTGTGTGTGTGTATGTGTGTGTGTGTGTGTGTGTGTATGTGTGTGTGTGTACATATATACACATAAATATGGAATATAATAGTCTGTATTGTTATGCTACAAAGTAATATATTCTATTAGATAGATAATGTAAACATACCGTATATTTATTTGTAGGTTCCGAACAGGAGGAGTATGAAGCTGCACCAACACCACAGCAGGATGTTCCTACATTCACTGAGGAGGATGAGGATATCTATGGTGACACTACCTCCTATATCAGCCTCTTAGAAGATGATATGCAGCAGCCTAGGGCATATGAGGTGGAGGATGTATCATGCCCTTCTCCATCTACTTCGGAGACAACATTTCATGTTTTGGGTTCTGAACCCCAGCAGACTCATCCTCCTCAACAATGGCAGTTCATGCATACTTCGCAGCAACAAATGGCACAGCCCCCACAGCTGCACCCACCGCAGCAGATGATGCACCCCCCACAACATCCTCCTCAGCAGCAGATGATGCACCCCCCACAACATCCTCCTCAGCAGCAGATGATGCACCCACCACAACATCCTCCTCAGCAACAGATGATGCACCCACCACGACATCATTATCCTCAGCAGCAGATGATGCACCCACCACAGCAGCATACAGATCTGCATCATCTGTACTATATGCCTCCCACTCCTATGGCACAACAGGAATCCACACCACCACCCACTGCACCCACCAATGTATTGCCAACAGTGCCATCACAGACAACCTCACAGTCACCAATACGGAGAGACAGCCCTGGAACCAGCCAATTATTAGTTCCTGAGACACCAAATGTACAACAGGGTCCGGCACAGTCCCAGCAGGATGATCTACTGAGGCTCATACATAGAGAGCTTAGGCTGTCCAGGCTCCAGCAGCAGCAGGATTTGAGAAGGATACAGAGCCAAATGGACATCCATAATGCCTCACTCGTCCGCCTGGCAGAGGCAGTGGAGAGGCTCGCGGATAGGCCCCAAACTCCATCCTCCCTTGCATCCTCTGTCATCTCCCTGCAGGACCCTGAATCGCGGTTATTAGCCTCACATTCAGCTGGTGGGCGTCGCACAAGACGCCACACTGCCCCCCTAAGTACCTCTCCTCCAAAGGCAAAATCCCGCCGCAAGAATTAATTAATATTCTTTTTTTTCAACCCAAGATATATCATATCTAATTTTTGCACTAAAGCACTTTTTTAAGTGCGATTTTCATCTCATAAATATGCATCCATTTTTCTAATCCAAATTTGAACATATATCTTAATATTATTCTAATAGCTGTTTATCTGCTAAAAATGAACAGCTTTATTCATTTTTATTTCACATGATGTCAATTAATATGCAGGTGTACATTGTTGATAAATTTATGTGTCCTTTTATTGAGGATATCATATTATGCCGTTTAAGAATACTTGGGGATACGTGTCTGAAATTTATACAATATATGCTATCTAACATAAGTCAACGTGACATGTGTAAATGTTATGATTTATATTCCACAAGCATATGTTGTTTGCTCCTTCAGATGAAGCTAATAAGGGTTATACAGTTATAGAAGAGTTGAAAAGTAAATACTCCTTCCTGTTGATATGGCCAAATACCTTGCATTCATTCTTATAGTCCTATGTGGAATGTAATATCTGAAATATATACCTATCATGACTAATACCTATCATGACTAATGCACTCCTTTTTGTCAAGATTATTATTCAATATTTAGAATAATTAGATAAATGTATCTTTAGGATATTTATGCACTGATGTATATACAACATATATGTGATTGCCATGATATAGAGGTGATTAATACATTTTAATTGACATCATATGAACAGACACAGACTCTCCCTGGGACCAATGCACAATGCACTTTTAAAATGTTTCAATAACTCCATGTTAAAGACAATACTTCAT